>NC_142419.1:16995000-17212500 GCF_059516105.1 Syngnathus floridae
TCACACTCACACTCATTCGATACGATTCGTTCCCTCACTGATTCGTTCTCGCGATGAACTGGAAATGCAAATCACTCACTCACGGGCTCATTTACTCACAGATTCGTTCGTTGGCGAACGGGAAATGCAATTCACGACTCGTTTGGAAACAGGAAGTGACGTCATTTTCTTCTTCGTTTTGTTTCACGGCGAGGTGGCACCAGCTTCAATGGGCATTACCGACACCGACTGGTTGAAGTCACATGAACTGAAAAAAAAGAACGAATCAATTTAGGAAGTGATAAGTGATTCAAGTGCATCTAATCACAGGCCACTTTATTAGGGAAATATCATGGTCAAAGGTCACAGGTGTCAAGCTCTAGTCCTTGGAGCTGCATTCCAACATGTTTTCCAAGATAATAAAGTGGCCTGTTATTAGGTACACTTGAAAAAGTTGAAAAGTTTTAGCTCCTGCGGAACGTGAAAGTGACCAAAAACTTTTCACGCAGGTGCGCTTAGCGAGGGAATCGCACAGACACTCCATTAGGTACACCGCCATTTTCAAGTGTACCTAATAACAGACCACTTTATGAGGGAAATATCATGGTCAAAGCTCCAGTCCTCGGGGCCGCGTTCCAATATGTTTTCCAAGTTACCCTCGTGAAAAGATTTTGTTCATTTTCACCTTGTGCAGGTGCACTTAATGCTGAGTGCCAAGCAGGGAGGCAATGGTTCCCATTTTTAAAAATATTTGGTATGACCCGGCCGGGGTCTGAACTCACCACCTTCCAGTCTGAGGGTAGACACTCTACCACCAGGCCACTGAGTTGGTTCAAGCAATTGAACTAAAATGTTCCACTGCAGCGCTGAAGAGGAGGAATTACCTTCCTCAATGAAGATTTGGCTTCACGTTGTCAATTTGTGGAAAATACACATTAGCTTGATTGTGTTCCTCCCCAATCTAATTTGGACCCTTTGGGATGCTCGAGGATGAAGGAGGTCGTTAGGCCTGTCACTATTATCCTCTTCTTGCCTCTTGCCCGCATTGAAATGTTAATTCAATGGCCCCCGCAATTTTCCATCTCATCATTCTTTGGCAAAAAGGAAGCCACTCCGAGACTATTTGACCATTTGGGGTTTTTTTACGCCATTGCTGCAAATCTTCCGGCAGTGACAAAATGACAGGAAAGGTTACCGTGGCATTTTTAGTACCGCGATGAGATTGAGCGAGCGCAGGTGCGGTAAATCCACAGCGGGGAAGACAAAGCATTGATACGCTGTGTTTGTTTGATTACTCTGCAATTCCTCGCGCTGTACTTCCAGCACAGTTTATGTAAAGTTCGACACGCCGCATTAAAGCGAGCCGGCTGACGACTACGCGAGCAAAACGAGCGGCGGCGTGTGTCGGTTTTCCGATTGGCTGCGAGGCCCCCACAGCGTTGTGTTCCGCACCTCTGTAAAGATTTTACGACGTCTCTTTTCCTTCACTCGGCCCACCCTAGTGCACAAACAGAGCAGATGACAATTAGACAAAGGCAGGAAGTTCTTTTGTGTAGCAGGTGTAAAGCTCAAACGTGACCTTTGACCCCTGTGAACCTCTTTCAGGCGCACTGAAACTTCATCAGAGCCAAAACATTTTGTTCGTCACCTTTTGTTGTGTGTGTGAAGAACCAGGCCCGCTTCTCTTCTGGCCATCTGGTGGTCACTCCCTCAGATGATGTTCATTGACGGTGGCTGGAGACAAGACAGGAAGAGAAAAAAAATGTTAGAAAAAGGAGTGGTAGGAATGATGTGGGAGAAGACGAGCGAAGATGGAAGGAAATGCCTGGCGTGTGTGACGAGTGCCTGGCAAGGCTGAATGAGGTAGATAAGACACACATGGGACTGAGACAGGAGAGAAATGGGGGCGGAAATTGGAACTTGTCGTCAAGAGACAGCTCAAATGAAAAAAAAAAAAAAACACTCTTGAATTTTTATCATTGTTTATCACCTTATTGCGTCAAACTCTTCTATTTATTTTGCATTTTGTTGAGGTCATGTTGGAGCATCAGTGTTATATGTCGTTTACCACGTGACTCAAACTCGTATTTAACATGACCGCCTGTAAACGTCGCACAGCAGTTTGTTCTTTGATGCAACAGCACCACCTACTGGTAAAAATGTGTATTGTCTTTTTTTAAAAAGGCTCCTAGTGAATCTAATTCACACGTTTTGCTGGTTCAGCTGAGTCCACACTTTGTATCACATCTTGTTAAGATGACACCCAGCCAAATTAGGAGGCTGCTGCTGCTATAAATACAACGGCCGTGTAAAAGATTGGGAAAATGGTGCCACGGCCTAAAAATAAAATCATAGCTGCCATGACAACGCCAAAGTCTTTAACTAAAAAAAAATGTTTTCGCTTGTGTTTCAGGCCCAAAAGAATGAGAGGGAGTCTATTAGGCAGAAGTTGGCCCTGGGCAGTTTCTTCGACGATGGACCGGGCATCTACACCAGCTGCAGCAAGAGCGGCAAACCCAGCCTGTCGTCACGGTAACGTGATGTCACTCTCTTATTATTGTCATTCAGATCAAGACAGTACACTTTTTGAACCCGTGAAGCCTCGATCTGTATTTTAACTAGCGAGAGAGTTTGTCCAATCTGAGTCATCGCCCTTTAAAGTTCTATTTTAATCAGTGCTCTTTGGATGCCCTGCCGCGTGATCAATCAGCCGTGCTTGTAATTACTGCATGGAATAAGCAGATTATTGATCCGCGTTGGGAGCCTCGTCCACACTTCGTCTAAACAAAAATGAATTTGAACAACCCGGTCGGTGTCATCTGTGTTGGACCAGAACCGCCTGCTGCTTCCCGCATTGATCTGCATGGAGGACAAGCAGGGAGATGATTAAAAACACGCAGCCTGGTTGAGTCAGTCCTCACCCTGCATTATGATCTCATGGAGGCAACTAGGGAGTCTCGTTTGCATTTTTTTTTTTTTTAAACTACAAAGCGATGCTCAGGGGACACTTCATTAGGTACAGCTAATGGCAGCAGTGGGCTGGGCCTTCAGGGATTTCCTTGACTTAATCCATTTTGTAATACCGCCACTATCATGTTGCAATTAAAGTCTCGAAAGCATCAATACTGCAGCAAAATGCAATACAGTGGATTTAATGGACTGTGTGGGAGGAGGAGAGCCAATTGTCCTTTACATCACAGCAGTATTTTTCATGACCTACAAATACCCAGCACAATACAAAATTATTATAATTATTATTTAGATTATTTATATTTTTGTATTCATCATTTGTATTTTTTTGTTGGTGCATTTAGTCTCTTTTTCAACTCAATTCTGATTACGATAAGAATGATGATTTATGAAATTTATGAAAAGAATCAATGCTTCCTGCAGGCTGCAGAGCGGCATGAACCTCCAGATCTGCTTCGTCAACGACAGCGGTAGCGATAAGGACAGCGATGCGGACGATAGCAAGACGGAGACCAGTCTGGACACGCCCCTGTCCCCCATGGTAGGCTCACCTGACACCAGACGCGACGAGGACGAGCAGGTCTCTTGGCTTTGGTCCACGTTTTCTGGCCCGTTAACCAATTCCTGGGCTGCAAATGAGGAATGAATTGGAATACGCTCAGCCAGGCCTCGGATGGTTGGACGCATTAACCTCCTGTCAGCCTGAAACACAGTTAGCACAAAGCGAGGGAAATGTTCATCCTTACTCTTCTGCTGATTGAAAGCAATTACCGTCCATGTACATGATTTTATATGGAAAAGTACATTCCACAAAAGTCATTCTACCAAACACGTGATTATTTTTCACCTCAACGCAGTCCAAGCAGAGTTCATCCTACTCGGACCGGGACACCACTGAGGAGGACTCCGAGTCCCTGGAGGACATGGACTTCCTGAGTCGGCAGAAGAAGCTCCAGGCGGAGGCCAAGCTTGCGTTGGCCATGGCCAAGCCCATGGCCAAGATGCAGGTGGAGGTGGAGAAACAGAACCGGAAAAAGTCGCCTGTGGTGGATCTGGTGAGTGGTTAGTGTTTGTCAAAATATATCGCCAGTAGAATAAACAATTGGTTTATCTTTACCCAGAAATTCTGCAACATTAAACCTAACAGAGGGTTCAATCATAAAATTCTGGAGCTGGACCTAATATTGTGGCCCGTGGGTATACAAATTGAACAGGCCCTGTCCACTTTATGATCATGTCGCAGTGAGGCAGTCTTCATCATTATTTCATCCTTTTTTTTCTGGCTCGCTGCCTCTCATCGGAGCACACACACACGAATAGAGCAACGACGTCATACGTACGTACGCACGTCGTACTTCCACGTCGATTTGACTTATTCAGGGATGTGGAGGGAGGCCAGGCCCCGCCACATCCATAATTCATCCAGCGGAAAGCACTGACTGGTGCGTTGCGGAAGCGAGCAGCGCTTGACAGTCACACAGCATCACTGTCACTCAACACACAAAGAATCGGAAAGTGGATCATCAAGGTCATGGATGCCGGAAATATACACTCACACACAAAAAAAAAACATCAAACTGCAGTGGACAGTGGATAGAAAAGATCTGTTCAAATGACAGGTACATGCAGTTTGACCATTTAAAAAAAAAAAAAAAATTAAGAGTAAAAATGTCTGTTAAAAAATAATCATAATAAAATGTGTTAGCTTTACAGAAATATTTTTACGGCCATAATCCTACAATTGAAGTTTAATCCATCCCTCCAGGTGTTGCAAAGTAAAATATAAAAAGGAAGGCTTTAGGACCATGATACGTCACTTTTAAAACAACCCTCCGCCAATTCGGAGGTTGATTTCCTGACATTAAATTATGTCACTCAATAGTGATATCATCCGTCTTGTGACAGAAACACATTTGTCAACAAACTAGAACTAATATCGCCCACTCTTGGTTTTTACTGACCACCACCGTGACGTCACAAAAACGCGAAAGTGAAACGTTGGGTGCAAACCATACTGTGTGTTTGTTTACCTGTTCTCGCTGCAGAGGAATAAGTAGAACTAACGCAGGCTGCGTCCACTTATGTGACTTTGGTTATTGTCGATTGAAAACATGCAGTCGTCTTCTCTTTGAATGAAAACTCTTGAATCTTGAGTCTTGAATCTTGCAAGCGAAAATACAGCGATCTGTTGGACACCCGAAGAAGGTTGACGCTGCTGCTACTGGAGTAGAAAGGATCCTGCTGCCCTCTAGCGGCCACCTGTAACACGACAAGGTCGTCAAGTTCACATTGTGCCACCCGCTTCTTAAGGAGCACATCTGATGAGAAATATTTGTACCATATTTGATGATTTTATCATTGTTACAGATCATTTTTTAATTATGTTTTTTGTCTGAGAACTATGCGATGGATGTTCTACTCGTTCTACACTCTTATACTCACACACATAAAAAAAAATATCAGTTGTTGACCAGAATGTTTCATGTTTTAAAGGCTTTTCCTTTGTATTCAATCCGTTGTTTGCTTTGTCCGACAGCTCCCACACATGCCTCACATCAGTGAATGTCTCATGAAAAGAAGCCTGAAGCCCACCGACCTGAGGGACATGACGCTTGGACAGCTCCAGGTCATCGTGAACGATCTGCACTCCCAGATTGAAAGTGAGTCGGGCACAATGTCTTTGTCCAATAAAACATGATTCGACTTTCATTTTAGCTTGGTGGCGGCCATCACAAATGGGGCAATGGCATGTTTCACCACCTCCTGCCCTGGTGTTTGTGTGTAGGTCTGAACGAGGAGTTAGTCCAGCTACTGGTGGTCAGAGATGAGCTCCACATGGAACAAGATGCCATGCTGGTTGACATCGAGGACCTCACCAGGTTAGGATTAGGTTTAAGATTAGGTTTGGTCAGGGCTTATTTTTTTTTTCTTTGTCTACCCTCCAGGCATGCTGAGAGCCAGCAGAAACATCTGGCTGAGAAGACCCTCTCCAAATAAGAAGCATTTTTGCTCCACCTTCACCGCCACCACTTGCCCGCCCTCCGCCGCCTGAACCAAACCAAGTCCCTCGCCGAACCGTCACGCCTCCATCTCGTTCCAAATCTGCCCGCTTGTCTCCTTCGCTGCTTTCCCGCACTCCTGAGCCCCCAGCACAGAAGACCGCCACCATCCTTCACCCGCTTGTGTGGCCTCATCCAGGCGAATGCGTCTTACTTCCCCTGAAGAGATAAGAAAGGAAAGGGATTGTGTATTGTCATGGTTTCTGTCCCAGCTTCCTGTGCTTCGCTCTCCTTTCCTTCCAACTTTCTACATTCGCCACTAAATTATTACTGTCAAATGCAAAAATTGTGGGAAAAAAAAGTCAAGTTATAGTGAAAACTTTAGTAGAAAGTCAGTCTTAAGATTTAAAAAAAGAGAAACAACACTGTATAAAAAAAAAAAATTAAAAAAAGATTGCTAATTATCTCGAAGCATTTTAAGTTGGACTGTAAAGTATCTCAACCTGTTTTTATTCTGCACAAATGGTAGTTTTCAACTGAGAAACGTTTATTTGAAGGTGCTAAAAGAGTGTAAAGGAAACATGCCTGCCTTGTAGTGGAGTCGTAGCTTTTGGTAAATACATTCACTCAAATTGCTCTTCAACATTTTGTAAATGTTGATTTTTTTTCCGACACGAGTCATTTTCCAAAAGAATCGGTGTGTTAATATCGTTCATCCTACTGTGTTCAGAAACTTTATTTGAAGGAAGAACATGTTCATGTACAGATATGTAAAATAAAGAATAAACTTTGTTTTCTATACGCTTTTGCCAAACACTTCCTCTTTCAGCCGAGAATGAGATGTTCACCGCACGGTGTTTTCACTGCGCTAGTGGAAGAGTGATGTTTAAGTTAACTTGTAAAGGCCAGGAAACTCCTGGCTTCCGACACTCGCTCACCACTGCAGTTTCTCGATGTGCTCTCATTGTGAACCGACCTTGAAGGCAACAAATGCATCCCTCATCTGATGCAGGGATCTTTTTTTTGGTCAAGAGAGAAAGAGAGATTGGGAAATCCAAGGAGTGAGAGATGATGTCATATGAAATGATTCAAAAGACAGTTTATATTTTATATATTTAAACATATACATAATACATACATTACATACACATATAAAGCACTGTTTACTTATCCACCACAGTGGCAGACGGACGGAGACGGACAGACAGACAGACAATTGCTTGTGTACTATCACTCGTCAAGCCCAGTGGTCGAGATAGAGAGATTTACTTTTTAGATAAAATATTTTTACTCAAATAATCGAATGCCTCTTGTGCGCCTCCTGGAGTTATAAACATACCAGCATTGCATTTTTTTTTAAATTTACACACGAAACCAGTGGCCAATAACCGCCTCTGCACTGGATTTATAATTTACAACCTTAGTCATCATTCAACACCAACTTCCCTTTATTTACTTTTCGGCTTCTGTTGACTTTCTGCCAGGGCGGGGGTGTGAATATCCCCCGAGAATAATCCAAAGAACAACATATAAAACCCATCATATAAAACCAGAAGGTAAGAGGGAGACACAACACTGAACATACAAGACAAAGATGACAAACTTTTACTTCTGTGAGTTGGATGAGACAAAGCATTCAGTTGAGTGCATGTTTAAATGGTGGGTTATTTTTTTTTTTTCTTACTTGAAATATTTGTCTCCCATTCAGACGTGATCAGATGTTTGCTCATTGCATCTGCGCTCAAGTGGCGCACGTCCATGTCATTGCCGGTGCACACGCAACTGAGCGCAGAAGAGTGCGCAAACTCCTCCGCGCTCTTTAGGAACCTCTTGACAAATATCAGGGGGATCCTTAACAATGTAAGTATTTGTTTTTATTAAATTGTTATTTTATTATGCAGCAGCATGTGAAACTGCACATTATTATGTTCTCAAGTATTTATTTATTTATTTATCCATCTATCTTTATTCATTTGTTTATTTATTTTTAAGGACGTTTTGTTTTACGGCGTCATGTCCGACAAAGCAACTGTGAGCAGCTCGGCCGAGACGCCGCAAGCCTGCGCACCTAACATGCAACAGGTGACTTTTTGTCTTTTTGCCTGGTAAAATTATTGTTCATCACTTTTAGATGGAGCCATACATGTTTTTTTTTTAATTGAGACGGATGTGAGAATTAAAAACGAAAATGAGAAAATTTTACCTATTTATTTACCTATAATCTTGTTGAATTTTTAATCATTTAAATGATTAAGTTTCTTTTTTTATCTCATGATTCAAAAAAGATCAAATCAATTTTAAAACATGTGTTTTAATGACTAATATATTTAAATGTTCTAACATGTCATAAATAATACAAATGAAATATAAACAAATACAAATGTAAAAATTTTAAACGTGGATTTTCCTTATCCATTTTTTACGTATACTTTATGGTCATTGGATTTTTTTCTCATCTACACTTTTTTTTTACGCCATAGAATTCCAGCTGCACGGCTCAAAGAAGTACACCTTTCAGTGAGGTAACTAGCTTTAATTTTGATGTTTATTGACTGTACAATTATTGGCCACTTTGTTTTTAGCAATATTTTCACATGAGATGACATGCTTGATAAAAAAAATTCATAAGTGACACAATGCTTTTGCTCCTCACAGAGTGAATGTCTCATGAGCATCATGAAGGACATTGTCCACTATGAGGCTCTCATTAAGTCCTACCTCAAGTTGACACTGAAAAGCCCCGAAGAAGAAAAGGCTCTTCTGAGCCCGACCCTGAAAATTATTCAGAACCTGAAGGTGCGAGTTTGTTTTGGCTGGTCGTGTAAGAAAATATTAAAAAATAATATCTTCTTATAAATGATCTAAAATGATGTATTGTTTTATTTTCACAGAATTGTTTCCTGAGATTCAATGGAGGGATGAACCCTGAAGAGGTCTTTTTTTTTATTATTCATTCCTTCTTGCTTTAGGTCTTCATATCTAAAAATTCTGCAGAGTTAAAATAATCGAATAACAAAATAATTTAATACAATCCAGACTCAATCTGACAACACTTGTCAGACAGTAAAAGTGCTTAAGAGACTAACATAATTGTCATCATGCTATTTTCAACTCTTTAAATGGGCTAGTAATGTGTAAAAATAAATAACAAATGATATATTTGGACATGTTGGACATGACAGGGTTAATGTTTAATATCCTACCGCAATTTAGTTTCATCTAAAAAATGGTATGTGTGTTTTCAGGAGGACATGACTCATATGTGGGGAGACAACAGCTTCACTAACCGACTTGAGATGCTCAAGATGATGAGAGGCTTCCACATCAGAGTCATCACCATCAACCGTGCCATGGGCTACATCTCCTCGGGTGACCACCGGAAGTAAACATGCCAGTCCTGGGGGGGGGGGGGGAATATTCAATGTGAACATTTTAATCCAAATTAATAGTACATTACATAAAATAGTTGAATGTTAAACAATAAAACATAAGCAAGTAGATGGAACAAAAAGGTTTGATCAAAATTGCTAGTTATGTTGCCAGGCAGACTTTGTAGGGCACAAGTATTTGGGCCCCAAAGTTTCTCATTTATACCCCTCTATGGTACATTTTTAAACATCACATTTGGAAATGAACAAAGCTAAAGCTAACGTAGCTCAAAATAGCACCACCCGCTCACACGTAGGTGAACCATTAGTCAGTAGCCATGTTGGCTAATTTCTATGTCAATGTATTCCAAAATTTGGGAAGAGAGTAAATACTTATTCTATTTATTACAGTTATTTATTTCCTTGCTTGGGATGTATTTTATATTTATAATTGCTCAATTTGAGCCATGCGAATTCCTGATGTGACATGTTTACTGCTTTATAAGTCTAAAATAAAGTCATGAAACCGCTCATTTGAGTTTTTTTTGTGTGCCTTTTTATTTTTTTACAATAGTAATATTAAACATTGCAGCCAGATCGATTATAACATAAATCTAACAAACAAAGGGGCCATATAAAAAATATAAACATATATATAGACTCGCCACTACATTAAATATAATGTAACTTAATAAAACGTAATAGTTCTGTCAACAATGCTGACATCAGAACATCATGGGTCATTTTGACCCAGAAACAGCAGGAGGCGTTCTAACACAAAAAAAAAAGTTGTAGTTGAAACATTTTGCAAATAAATAAAGCCTACGGTTGGATTAAATTAAAAGTAATAAATAATTTTAAAAGACTACACAGGCTTGATTCTCTTCTTCAGATGATGAAGGGCAGAATGATCACGATTCAGTAGAGGGTGGCGAGCTTGTGGTCAAAGCTCGAGCAATGGCTGCCCTTCTGTGAGGTGGACATGAGAAAGAGGAAGATGAGGATGACTTGATCGAGGAAGGGAAATTGCGATGAAGATGAACGCTAACGTGATGAAGGTTCAACTCACTTAATGGCGGCGGTCTTCTCGATGACCCACGGAGCACGGATTTGAGCGCAGTAGTAGCTATCTTTGGTGTAGAAGCTGAAAGGTGTCAACAATTTACATTGTTAGCAACTATTGGGTGCTGATATAAAGATCATGATTTTTACATTTGAATTTTGCCCAAATTTAAATATGGGTCAATTTGGTTGTTTCTCTAGGAATGTCCATAATTCTTTCACTCCAATTAAACCATGAAACCCATTTCTTCTCCAATTTTTATTTTCTCTTATCAACACTGCCCCCTGGCGGTCTGGAGGAACGTAATAAAACTACACGATTGTATTATTGTGTCTTTTGATGGATTTCGCCACATTGTGCTGCTGATGGATCAACCCTGAATTTGCAAATGCGTAGGCCTACTCACATGACGGCGGGCAGGCATGGTGGTTGAGGAACTTCCACTCGAAATGCGAACACTTCTTCCGTAATCTCCTTACTGCTGACCATTTTGCAGCATACTGTCGGCTTTCCCACTGGACCAAAACACAAAACGAAGATTGTAAGTGCTGTCATTGAGTCTTTGAACAGACAACAAATCCAACTTTCACAACTCACCTCCTTTTCCGCAGGTGACCATAACCGCCAGCATGGTCACAACCAGCAAACTCTTCTGCAGGCTTCCAGCGTTCATTTTGATGATCAATAGGACAGATGAGAAAATGCCGCAAAAATATCTTGGTCCGTCTCTCTTGAGTCTTCGAAAAGTGAATGAAGTGACCGAGCTCGGTCGGTCAAATTTAAGGCGTAAAAGCAGAAGTGCATGAGTCATTGTTCCGATTTGTTTTCCCTTTTGTGGATTTTTTCCTCCGAATTGGTGTCACAATAGTTTGCTGGAAATGAATGAATGTGACGAACATCGGCAAGATCATGACTAAAAGGAACAACGCCCAACGGAAACTCAGCTTGTCGTATCAAATGTTTTAAAATCTAAATGATCAATGAAATATTAAAACCACCTGGAACACGGGAAGGTTTTTAAGCAAAATCCAGCCAAATCCAGATTTTGATTAAGCAATTCCCAATCCTAAATAGCAAAATATACGATGAAAATGGTCCAGGTGCTGAAGGTGCAAAGCAGCCCAAGACATCACACTACCATTCACTGTTTGATGTTCTTCTACTGGATTGTTGTGTTACATTTATGACAAATGAAACGAGACAGACCTTCCAAAAAAGTAAAACTTTCATCTCGGCAGTTGAATGACGTTCCAAAAGTCTTAGAGAATCATTCAGATGTTTTTTTTTTTGTGTGTGGTCAGAGAAAGTAAGATGAGCCCTTATGGTCAGTTGTGGTTTTAATCTTGGAATATCACCAAGGTCACTAACTCAAAATAAAACCTAAAACTGAAATGTAACAAACAATGTTTTTGGAAAATAAAACAGATTACGCAGAGAAACCCGTATTACAGCGAGTAAGGACACCTGTGTGAAACTAGGTCATTTTGAGCGGGAAAACGTCAAACGTCCAAGCATGCAGTACATCAAACTGCCGACAGAGGTCACTGCAGTCAGCGATATGTGCAAAGACTATTTTAAATCAAACCATTGTGTTGTACTCTGTTTTCTGGCATTTTTAAAATGCTCAATGGAGTAAGATTCATCGAAGACAAAATTGACCTTAGGTTTGAATGTGCTATTGCTAGAAAGTGCTAGTTGTGATCTCGCCCCGCACCCGTACACACTCATACAATCTCCATCCTATTGCTTCATTTTATTGCATAATGGCAGCTGTTCACATTACGTTCCGCATCATGACTTCCCTTGAACGTTCCCTCTTTGATGCCTCATTGGCCTCCAAATCCTTTCGAGGGGGGTCGTCTCCGAATTCTAGTCACCTTGCCTAACTCAGACACCTCCCACCCCTCGACACAGCTGAGCAGCAGCAAAATGGACGGGGGGTCAAAAATCCCCTGATCTTTGCCTCAAGTCTGAAGGCATATGTTAATAGGGAAAGTTTACCCTATATATAGCCGCCAGGTGTCTGTCTGCTGTGTTTGGGATCCAGGAAGTGAGTCATCTCCAGCTGCTTGCTGGTGGACGGAGGGGGGCGATTGTGGTTTGGTGAAGGGCCTTTTTGGGGATGGGAGGGGAGGGGGAGCTGTTAGACTTGCATGTGATTTCTGATAGTCACTATAAATTCACAATACGGTAATCCCTCGATAATTGGTTCCAAAAACCACCCGCGATAAGTGAAATCCGTGAAGTACGGTCACTAACAAGAAGTACTGGGCAGGCTAACGAGTTAGCGGAAATATGCTAATTCGTGATCGTGCTAACACGCAAAAACGGACTGCTAAAGGAATGTAAACGAACATTTGGAGGATTATTACATTAGTAGAATATTAGACACGTTTCCTCAATTTAAAAGTTCCATGATTTTTCAATAATTACGATTCTTTTCACAACAATGACCTGCCATTATAATACTTTTGAATTAACTAATTAGTGTCACGGATCAGAATGGAGCAGGCAGGGTGACCGAGTGCAGCTTGGACCAGGGTTTATTGGAGGAAACAACTAACAGACTCGGCAGACTGACATAACTTACTAACAAAACCAACAACAGGACTGACCGACAAAGACGTGAAGCAAAAAGACATGAAGACAACAACAACAACACAATGATCCGACGAGGCGTGAGGGGCAGACAGGACTTGTATACACGACAGGTAACAGGTAAGAATAATCAAACTAATCATGGGCACACAGGAGGGGAGGGGCGAGCACACAGACAGAAACCATGACAACAGACACATAGTGGAACGGCTGGGGACGAGACGTGATGATTAGCCCCGTTTAATTTAACAAGGAAAGATTGTTTGAGTGTAGCCTGCCCCCCCCCACCCCCACCAAGAGTTCTTTGGAGACAATCAGACTTGAGCAGACATAAATGATGCTGAGTCACACCACTTTGTGAGTTTGCCCATCAAAGCTACCTCAAAGAAGAACAGTATGGGAATGCCATAAGAGCAGTCTTGGATGGTTATTCCCCACTCTGTCAAAACGCAAAGCTCAGCACAAGCTTCCCAGAGACGTTCCCTCGAGACACCCGCGCTTTGTTAAGTTTTTTTTTTTTCTTCCTGGGCCTACGAGAGCTGTTCTTCATCTCAAATAAAGCCGTTAAGCCAACAGCTACACATTTGGGGGGAAACCACGTCCAAGTTCACGCAGTCCATCCAGTGACCTTGGTCCCGTGTCATCCCATCCTATTCCCATTTATCACATCAGGCATCGTGCCACCTCATAAAACAACATGCTGAGATTTTACAAACGAGCCCTGATGTAAGTATAGCGTCTCTTTATGTTCAAGTAAGCAAGCACACTTCTCGTTTACAGACCTCTGAGGAGAGCCGGGCGATAAGATGAGAGGAAGTACGTGGGTGTGAAATATCTTCAGTGTGGGACTTTTCGGCGTTCGCACAATGGACGACTCACTCCGGGCCCTGCTTTCTATTAAGCGTTCGGGCCGACAGGAATACGCACAAGGCCGATGACGCCCACATGCGGGCATCCCAAAGCTCTCGTCAGAAAGTAACTTTTTTTGTAAAAAACAATGCTTTTTCCTTTACATGTGATCAATGTTTGTACTGTTTTTCCAAAAGTTTCAATGTTCATAAATCAAAAGCATGTAGAAAAGACTTCAATGCATTCACTCACCATTTGTTTGTTCAAGTCAGGACTCAAGTTGTGGATTCTGGATAGTTGAGTTGAATAAGCTTGAAATAATGTGTAAACTCTCAACAATACGTACAAATAATACTTTGAGGGGAAAAAGAAATCGTCCCACTGATGTGTCTGTTTGCGTGCCACCAAACTGAGTCAAGGCAGCCATCTTGCTTTTAACCTTTCACCCCATCAAGTGGCGCGCGCCTCTAAATGCAGTAGCCATATTTGGCCAGTTGGGGGCACAGTAAACAAAAAAGACCATGTTAAAAACTTTAACAGAACTGTACAACTTCTACAAGTATTTATCTCAATCATTACAAATGAATTTTTATTCCACAGATTAAATAAAATTACGTGTGCCTTCTTTTTTTTTTTTTTTTTTAAAAAACAGGGTGGCCAGCGAATCAAAGTCTCTGGCAGATGAAAATAAACGCCGCCATTCATCATGGCTCGAGGCTAATGCAGGCTAAATTATTAAAGCCCTACAAGAAACTTTAGCACCAGATTAATGGAAGTGCAACGTTTATAACTGCACATTGCTACAGTCAGCGTGTTATCCCGAACCCAGAACCTCATGGCTGCGAATAGACAAATGAACCACTCAACCACTGTGCTGCATTCAAATAAATGTGCGAGAGTTTATGACCTAACCCACCCAAATCATTTTCTGCGGTTGCTCGTTGATATGGAAGTTGCTCCAATATGGAGAAAGAGTCATACAAGTATTTTCACTGGAACTAACTTGGAGGGGAAGAAACAGGAAGCGGTTAGTTAGCTGGGCCCGGCGGAGGAGACATAGTGACAAGCTGGAGGAAATGGTTTATGGCTCAATATGATTGGAAACAAAGATGGCAAAGATGGAGAAGCCGCCGTATTGGAAATGACTGGCGGCTGCTTGGAAGCCATTGTGCTCTGCCCAATGATCTCAATCTTTCCCTCCAGAAAGAAAGCAGCATTTCTCTACACGTTTCCAAACATTTACGCCGCTGAGAGCTGTGATTAAAAATAGCAGTGCATGTCGATAAAAGCCGCGCTGAGAGGCACAATGGCAGACGTGCCGGGAAAAACCCACGGAGCTACAGTAGAAGGACTCGGGGGGGGGGGGGGGGGGGGGGGGGGGAGAAGGAGAAAAAAAGAAAAGATTTGTGAAGTCGCCGCTCAGAGCCAGTGGATATCGATTGTGTATTTGTTTATTCGGTTAGGCAGAAGCCCTGCTCGTATTTCCGTAATTGAGGCAAAGTACAGACAAGAAATACGATGCTGCATAAATTAGGCCGCATCATGCCGACTGACCTTCTGCTAAAGTTTATGCTGTAAAGCCGCAGTAATGGGATTTGCTATATTGTGCATTAGGGCCTGTTGAGGTTGTGGCTCGCCCTTGCAAAGCTCGTTTGAGAAATACAGTTGTAATAAAAATATGTCGAAAAAGAAATGATACATTGACTTTTTTTCTCTCCACAAAAAAAAAAATTGATGAAGTTGTTGGTGTAGCAATTGAACTATTTCAAGCTCAAGTTAATGACAGCAATCAGTCGTGTGGTAATTTTGATACAGCAATTTTGCAAATAACACCACATGAGTCACGCTGCGTGACAAAGCTAAAACAATGGAGATGGTAATAATTATTTTCTTTCTCCAGAATATGAACTTTTATTTTTTTTCTTCAAAACAGTGCTGTTTCTCTTTGAGGTGCAACCTCAGCAACTTCGACAGAAGGATACTGATTTACTAATTTAAGAACTAGAGGGACACAAGGGTCTGGTTATGGCGAAAAATGGTTGATCACCAAAAGTTAAACGAATTCGTTTCCTGGGTACATTCTGTTTTTCGCAGGCAGGACAAAGTCTTCCGTTCTGAGCCCAGATTGTTATCTGGGGTTATTTACTGATTAGCATAGCATATCGATTGAGGCTAATCGTTCAGACGGAAGTTAACACCTTAACGTCACAGTCTTTTAAGAGTAGCATTTTAAAGTAATCATTATTAGTTGTTTTTAATATTATATTGAAGTCCTCATACTCTTTGTCATTGAATATTTCTCTGGTGGAAAAAAAAAAGTCAAAGAGAAAGCTCAATGAAAATGTTGATTGAATTACAAATTGTAATACATCCTTCACAGCCTATGATTTCAAAATGGCGGTGTCGGTTACTGCTTTTGTAATATAAATTAACACGTTGAGGGAGTGTTTAAAGTGGACGTTTACTTTTATGTTCTTCAATGCTCTACAAACTCATGGTCCTCAAGGGTGATGCTGCACTACTATGTGAGTCCAGACACTCATCTAATGCAGCCCACAAGGTAAGGACTATTCATTTTTTATGAGAGGGCCAGATCCATTGGCGCCTTGTATCACTGACATTGACTCTGCTGTGGCCTAAAGTAGGCCGAGATTGGCGTCTTCGGGGATTTTCTCCAGTGACCAAATAAGAGACCATCTGCTCAAGTACTGTGCTTAACATGAAGTACTGACTACTTTGTACACGACAATCTGAATGCACTGCATGTAACGGTTTCTGGAAAAAGCACAGGGATGACACAATCACGTATTAATACATCAACAGACAAAAAAAAAAAAAAAGCTAGTGGAAAAAACTATCAAGGCCAACTAGAAAATAGGCAACATCTGCTCACCAGAAGCTGCAAGTTTTTGTCCCTTAACATGTGAGAAACATCACTCTGTCACACTATATACATTTTCTTTACAAATAAAAAAAAGTTTTAAAATCACTGCAAACTCTAACTTTAGTGGTCAACTTAAATGCTGTTGTTTGCATTCAACCATCAGCGACTGCAACTAAGAGAAGATCAATTTCAGCATCCAGGCACTTGTGATTTTTGTATTAATGAGAAATTGGTGTCATTAAATTCAAAGGCGCGACGTGTGCATATTTACACTTGGAAGCAGACGTGCGATCAGAAATTCATGATGCTCATCAATGAGCCACTCCAATCACAGAGGTCTTCCGGGGAGGAGGAGTATGGTGGAGAGGAAGGAGGAGGGTGGGTGCACCTGCTGTCCCGCGCCTCGCTGCAGTGAGATTTGGATCGCAACACAGCGCGGAGCGGAACACCTGCCGTCCAAGCCACACGCTTACCAAGGGCGGGGGTCCACAAAAGAACACTACATCCGGCAACGATGCCCCGTCTGAGCGGCGGAGGCGGCGGGTGCACCGGCACCCTTTTCTCGGCGTGCCTTCTCTCCGTGTGTCAAGCCCTGCGGAGCTGCGGGGAGGTTCAGTGCGCCGATGGCCAACAGTGCTGCACGCCGATCGTCGCCGGGAACGGCAGCGGCGCCGGAGGTGGCGGCGGCGGAGGTGGAGGAGGAGTCGGAGGCTCAATGGTTCGTTGCTGTAAGCTCCCGATGCACATCTTCTTCGACAACGTGGGCTGGTTCACGCGGAAGTTGTCGGGCATCCTTATCCTGTTGCTGCTCTTCGCCATGGGCTACTTCATCCAGCGGATTGTGTGCCCGAGACCGCGCCGCCACCCGCACCAGGACCGCGGGGAGGAGCCCTCGTTCTTCCACGGCCACGCGTCCGCCTCCCAAGACTCCCTGCTGGACCGCTACCCAGAGTGCAACCCGGTGGACTTCGCCTCGCCCAACTTGCCAGCCTACGACGAGGTCAAATATTTGCCCACGTACGAGGAGAGCATGCAGGAGATGCATCGGGACCGCTCCGACGACAACTTGTTGGCCGAAATCGAGACGAGCGGTCCGGGCAGAGGAAGGGCGGCCGGGCCGGAGGCTGAAGAGCACAGACTGGATGTTCTGGAGGGGTCGGGAGGGCAGCAGCCCAGCCAAAGGACATCTCGGAACTCTGTCTGACGGAAACCACGTGCATTAAGACAATATCCTGTTATTATTTTTATTTGAATTTTACTCTCAAGTGCAATTTTAACACCGAATGTTGACAATAAAAAGAGAGACAACAATTGCCTTTTGTATGCAAACGAGCACCTGGGTTATGTAAAATAAAGATAAAAATGATGCTCTTTCTTTTGAGACAAGCAAGTTTAAAGCGTTAATTGTGGATGTTTACAAAATGATATCAAATTTGCAGTAATCAATCAACTTCAATTTCGCTTAAAACTGCCATCTACTATCATGAATACTTCAAAGTCTCCTGTGTCTTATCCAGGAAGAAAGAGGAGGGGAGGAAGTGGGCGAGCAAGAACCATCATTCATTCTGCAAGCATTGCTGCCTAATGAAATATGAGGTGACCTTTTTGCAACAATCCCAAAACTACTCTTGACACCGCATACATCACAGCGCTGTGATTTATGTCCTGCTTACGTGGATTAAATAAGCAGAATGCCATTTACTTTAAGTGAGTGTAAAAAAAAAAAAAAGGTTTTCTCCTTTAGAGCATTTCACAATTAGAGGCCAGTCCGGTTTCTTTTTCAAAAGTGTGCAAAGCGGAGCGTGATGGCGGTGGCTCATGTAATCCAACACTGGCCGACCATGACTGATGGCCTTGCTCCGCCAGAGAGAAATCTGTGGGTGGATGGGGTTAGCACTTAGAAGCACAAATCCATGTTTAGAACCCACTTAAGGGCCAGATGAGAGGGGGAGTAACCCCCCCCACCACCACCAGCACCACGGCCCAAGAGAAAGTGGTCATTTTACGAGGCTTAAGAGGTGTGAACGCTGAGTGACTTTCTAACATGTGAGACGACATGAGCGTTCTCAAGTAGCTTACATGAAATTTTAACAGAGGGTCATATAAAACTGACATCTTCCCATGGCAGCACTGGGGCAGGGTTGAGTCTTCATTTTCCACAAATAAATGTCAAATATGGAGCGAGGCACAAGAACATAAATACAAAAAGTGTACGGCAGAACTTGGCATTGAAAAATATTTGTCCGGAATGTATTTTCTGATTGCTGCTTCCAGTTTTAATTATTGTTATTAAGATAAAAAAATAAAAAGGGACACCCGTTTTGTTCAATGATTTTTTTTAAAGAAATTTTCTTCTTGACTATAACCTGTAAAAATATCTATCATGTCCTATAAACACATCACAAAACAAGATTTAAGATCAACGATGAGTCTGAAATGATGAGAGGAAGGCCACCATGGTGCATTTTGCTGCGGAAATGTCACGACTACGCGGAAAGGTGCAAATGTCCGTCGTGTGTTCCCGTGTGGCTAAGGCCGTATTATGAGTCCAATAAAACCTAAGACTGGACAATTATTATCCACTTTGGGGACCAAAAATCCCTAAATACCTCAAGAGTTTGTTTTTTCTCAAACTGTGGCTGGTCTTTCATCCATCTTGCATTAGGTGTATCATTCAGAAAGAATCGTTTTTTTGTTTTTACTGGACAGCCCGAGCCTAGGAGGGAATCAGAAGATTTCGCTTGACATTAACGCCGCTGGGCCAAGCTGCTCCTGACGGAGGCGTTTGCAGCTTTCTCTCTCTCTTTGGACAACTCCATCTCAATCTTGGCTTGGATTTTTTCCCAATCCACTTCAACCTGGGAGAAAGACAGCCAGTCAGAGAAGCCAGGGAGAAACATCAAGAGAAGGCTAATTTCCTGAGCTCTATTGCCAGTATGGAACTGATTAAGGCCGCAGTGTTTGTATCAGATTGAACGTGTAAACCGTGAGTGAAAAGCTTGTAAACAACGGGAGACTGTTAGACCCCCCCCCCTCGGCCCAATTGTTAAACTGCATGTGATTGCTGCCCGAATCAATTAATGTGAAGCAGCAAATACAGCGAGGCTGTTTCCGCTTACCCCTTTAGCGTATTGCAGGAACCTCTTATTGGTCTCCTTCCTGCCAAATGTCTGCAGGAACTTCTCCCGATAGGCCAGCACGGTGTCTACGTGGGTTTTGTGCTTGACTGCCAACTCAAGTGCTCTGGAAACACACCAACAAGGCTGAAATTGAACCAACACACACATCCAAACAGCTGCTCACCTCTCCCAGTTGAAGAGATCAACGTTGACTTGGATGGCTTGGTAGATGAGCCCCGCTTGCAAGAGAGTGGCCTCGGCCTCCTGGACCTGCCCGCTGAACAGCAGCAGGTGAGCCAAAGATGACTCCTTGGACGGCTGCTGTTTGATGAAGTTGATGTAATGCACTCGTGGTAACTGGGAAGCGAGAGGACGGGGGGGGGAGATGATGCGCGTGGAAGGAAACAACCAGGAAAAACCTCGCCGTGAAGCTCGCCCGCCACATGTTCATTCCAGAGTCGCGAGAAAAAAAAAAAAAGCGGACGGATCCATTAATGGATGCTCTTACCTCTCTAATGGCAGCGTAGGCCATCTCGGCTGTGGTCAGCTCTCTGTTGGCTATCGCCATGGCAGCCAGACAAGCCCACAAAGACTCTTCCTGCATACAAAAGGAAGTGCGACGAGACTTCGTTTTGGAACTTTGTGGCATCGGATCAAGCAGACCGAGAGAAACCCCAGCATGAGTCGGTTCCACTGTATTACACGCGTTGACATGACAGATGTGTGTAAGTGCTTTGTGTTTCTCTCATTCCAGAAAGTCTGACTGCCATTTTGGTGAAACCCACGTCAAACAAACAGACGTTCTCTTCACGCAACGCTTACGAACGTAAACAAATGTGTCACCGCTTTCGTCTCATTAAAAACGGAGCCCATCAGCTGGCCAAAGTCACCGCTGTGGATTCCTCCCTTTAATCACCGTCTATTACCACGACAAACGGCTCGAACGACAAACCGCCGGCCGGAAAACAACACCGTCATCGCTCGGGCAAATCAAACCAATCGCAGATGAGATTGTGTGTCACTGTGTGTGTGTGCGTGCTTGCGCGCATCCAAACACGCTTTGCATCAATCCTTCGCGACAAATGGGATTCCGGGAAAAACCGCTGTGCCACCAAACTCTTACCAGAAGTACAGCTGCGGGGAAGGCTTTTAAAAAGCTCTCTTTATCCTCTTTGTCCCCGGCTCAGCTCTTGCTACGAGACACGAGTGGTTATCGTGTCACTGCTTAAGCAAAAACAAAATAAAAAAATAAATAAAAAAGTCTCAACCCTTGAAGAGTCCATACGTGCATTCGGGGGTTCGGTTTCGAGTGAGCTCCACGGGGCCTCAACGCAGAAAAACGGTGTCACCGGGCTAATTGAAGGCTAATTAAAGCCTGCTGCTCCGGGGCAATAAACCTGTCGGCTACCTTTTCAGTTCAAACACCCGATTGAGCGTGACACGGGAAAGCCCGACGGCGCTCCAGCCACCTCGAGAGAAATAAGGACGTCTGATGTCTTACCTTGGCAAAGCGGCAGAGGCGCAGGGCGTCCTCCCAGCGTGCCGAGCTGCTGAATTCGTGTAGGAGCCCGGCGTATGGAGGCACGCTGGTGTAAAGCAAGGAGCCGTCGCGTTGGCGCAAGCGCACTTTGGTGTCCACGTAGCTGAGAATGTGCGGCGCGTGGCTGAACTCGCTTGGAAGTGGGAGGAGATGTGTCAACACACACACACAAAAAAAAGATAATCACCGTCAGAGTGTTACCTGCCATCTTTTGTGTAAAGTGTTTTGGGAAGCAGCTCCTTGTCGATGAAGACAGCATTGGGGTAGTACCAAACGGTGAACTGGTTGTCTTGGACGCCGCACAGGACGTTTGCCGTGTTGTTCCAGGCCATGCTGTGGATCATGCTACCTACGACGCCCGTACGACAACTTTGACAGTCGAAAGCGTCAAACGATGTTTCCAGCTCGGATCTGTTTACCGATTTTGCAGATTTTGGGCTCGCGTCCGAGGTAGCGCACAGAAGTGAGGTAAAGGTCGCGGTTCTTGTCGATCAAAGCGATTTTCCTTTCGGTGGATGGACCGCATTGGTCCAGAGCTATCTCCACCACTTCCAGCTGCATGCGGAGATAAAAAAAAAAAAGGGGGGGGGGGTTGAGTGACAGAAGCAAGACATACGTTTGCACTGTGACCCGGCAGGCGTGCGCCTGTGTTTGAGTCACACGCACACATCCGAGAAGAATGTGCGTGAACTTCTTTAAGAGTCAATGCATGCACGCTTGTGTTTGAGATGCTCAGCCAGCCGGTTTCATCTCCGGAAGACAACGCCACGCTTATTTGTGCTTTACTTGTTTCCTCCCCCCCCAAACAATGAACCCATCCCACCCTTGTGTAGGAAATAAAATGTGACGGTTTGATTTATGACATCAAAATGAACAAGAGGCAGCAGAGAAAGTTCTTAATGTAATCACTTGTACAGCTGAAGAATTTTTCTTTGTTTTTTCCTGTACAGGATCTCTCAAGCGGGTGACTTCTGCTGTAGTAAGCATTTATGGATTCACAACACGAGGCTTGAAGGAGCCGTAAAATCTAAAAATTGACAAACCATATAGGCACCATCTACGAGTTGGCCAGACAGACTATTTTAGTTTGTGCCACTCCCGCCGGAAAATAAGCTCGTTCACGGTCGGCTTGGGATACGCATGGTTGCGTTGGTAAGCAAAATAGAAGATGGCGAGATAGTGGACTGAGTGTGATGAAAATGTCCACAAGGTCTGGATGAGAAAATTACATTAGGCCACCCGTGGTTGAATATGTGTGAATTATTTCTTTTTTTTTTTTTTCAAAACTGAAATTCAAGACTATTATTCTTGTGCACTCAATTCAGCATATATATAACAAATCTGGCGACGTGTATTTATTTATATTGTGCACCGGGGGATTGTTTTTCTCTTCTGTTTATAATCCTAAAAATAATCCCAGGAATCAGAAGTCCCTCCCACTGATGGATTTGCTTACCTTATGAGTCAGAGACTTCCCGTCACCGAGAGGTTTGCCGGTCAAGGCGTCAAAGAGAAGGATGACTAGTGAGAATTAAAAACAAAAATAAAAAAATGAATAGAGTGCAATCATATTTACGACAGTGAACCTTCTCACCTTTTTCATCACTCTTGTCACGGATGGCGATGGTGTCGTTACTGAGCGAGACGCACTGAGCGTTGAGCACGTCAGCTCTCATACCAGGAAATTTAGGCGAGGAGATGAGTCGGCCCTCGTAGGAGAAAATATACAAGCCTGCCCCGTCCACCAGGAGAGCATGTCTTGAGTGGCAGCGAGGGGAAGGAGAAAGACAAACATAGTGAGTCGACTTTTATATGGGTGCGGTGCGGCTATTCATCGAATAAAACCAGATGGTCGTTAGGTGAAGGATTTTTATGCGCATTAAAAACAGCGACTTATTCGGCGTGACGTCGGAGGCTCGGCCGTGATTACGGAATGACAAGTAATCTAATTTAGCGGTCTGATGAGTGTCAGGGACACTTGCGCTGGAGTGCTGCACAAGAGCTACTCCATAATAATCAGATTTTCCCAAGCACTTACACTATCAGACTTATTACATGATGTACTTTGACTAAGCTATCCCGCGTGGATGTGTGTGTCCCCGTATGTGTGTAATGAAGCCTTGGAGAGGCGGTGAGTGGATCCTATGACCGTCTTCCACTCTCCTGATCCGCCAGCTCGCCGGGATAAAGCATGCGGCTCACCTCTCGGCTTGCAGAATGAGGCTGACCGTTCCCTCCTTCAGGTCAAATATGAGGGGAGTGTTCCAGTTGCGTGTGCTGGCACAAACAAAACACACAAATATGCGGGGGGAACATTATATAATAGGAGATCCTATCTAAAGGGAGATTTATCAGAATATTTCCTTATTGCAGGTGAGTGCATAGAAAGTGCAATGGCACACAAATAGGAAATCTTTGATTTCCTTTTAAAGCGAAACAGCTTTGAGGATGAGGAGCAGCGTTTCGCTTTGGCAGCGCATCATGTGTGAATTGATGTCCATATAAGGAGGCTTATGTTAACTCTCAAAGTGGAGTAACGTTATATGCCGGGAAATGGGTTTGACAAATGGTGGCGGCGGGAATGGAGGATGCGCCGACTGGGTGAAGTGCTCACTTGTAGATGTAGCACTGAAGGGATGTGGCCACCACCAGGTGCCCGAAAGCCAGCGAGGCTTTGATGACTCGATCTCTGAACTCCAACACGTCCACCGCGTCGTTCATCACATTCCTTACCTGTGGAAAAAAAAAAAAAACATATAGAATGGCACATGAAAGATTTCCGCATGTTTTATTTATATACACAGGAAGCAGTAGATCATATATTCGAGCATACGTCGGCTAGATGCGGTCAGACATTTTTATCTGCTCGGAATGTACGCACGCCCGTCCCCGATAGATAAATACTTCCCTCGCGGCCCGCTCTGAATGAATGAAAGGGCTTTTTTCCAGCGCCAGGTGAAAGGTGGAGTTATTTTTACAGCTTTACAAATCTTCCTCTTCTGCCCCCTCCGGCAAGGCAAATTTACAAGCAACACAAGCAAGAATTAAAAAAACAACAACATTAGACCGCAAGGTGGTAAATTTAGCCGGCTGATTCACAAACCACTGGCAGATGTGCACGTTTAAAGCGGCCCGTGAGGAGGAAAGGCGGAGGAGGGAGACAGAAAAGTGCCTGGCAGGCTGAAAATAAAGTGGCCGATGACCCGCGTTTGTTTGGCTTACGCAAACTGCACTCAGTAAAGATGCCTGATCCTGTTTTTTTTTTTTTTTGAGGTGTGTATCCCTTTTCTATGGACGCTTGGGCATGTTAAATGGGTGTAAATGCTACTTTGTGGTCAGCTTGACTTTAAACGGTACAAAATAGTAGAGTAAAGGGAGGCAGCGAGACAGGGTAGCCATTGTCATTGCCTGGCGAACGGGCAGGGGCTAAATATAATATATGGCTGCAAGAAGTCTTTTTTTTTTGCAAATGTATGCAAGTGAAGCACGTGAAGTATACAGGCACATTGTAATGGCATGACCGACAAAAACTAGCCAAAATAAATTCTTAATCGAGATGATAATGCTTAATTGTAAGCCAAGAAAGACAGTTAATCGGAGGTGCATCGATTAATCGGTCATCAAATTCATCAATAATTATTCTGATCCTATAGAGACCCCCCCAACTTTTTTTCCCTTTTACATTCACATTTAAAAGAACAATGTCGCCACACGAGCATCAAAATCTTACGTCATCCTCCGTAAAGGCAGGACGGGCTACAAATGGAAGAAAAAAAACAATTCCGCGCTCGTCACTTTTGTTCAACCTTGGCTGAGATCTGTGTTTATTCAAAAAGTCACGGTAGAAGTTTTAATCCATCTGTTGTGTTGAATCTCATTTCATTTGGCAGCCACGGTCAACGAAGTGTCCGTTGAGTGTGTGTGTGTGTGTGTGTCTACCTGCATGGTTTTCCTCTTGGTGAGGCTGATCATAAAGTTGTTCCACTCCCAGTGCTGCTCCACCACATTGGCAAAGATGACATGGCCGTTCCCGCAGGCCCCGGCCACCTGCGTGCCGTCAGCAGACCAAGCCAGGCTGAACACGCTGCCCGTGTTGGGTTTCTCCAAAGCGTAGGACCACTGCCAGGAGAGGGGGGGGAGGAGGAATATCATCATTAACGATGATGGCCGCAATTTCTTTTGGGAGCGCTTGGAAGCAAATGGAGGTTTATGGAGGAGGTGAGCGGTGGAGTGAGAGCAGATACCCCGTGCGCATAATGTAAACGCTGCTGGAAACAAGTCCCAGCCAGTCAATCAGCGAGCCGTGATGAACTGCGAGACATTGAAGGAGCGCTCGGCCCTGCCAAGTCCAGCAGTTGTGCTCGTAAACATACGCTCTGCTATCCTCATCTATCATGAGTGCAGGGTGCACGGAGAAAAGCACCAACGGGGGTCTGACTAACAAAACATTGTTTTTTTTTTTAAAATAGGAATTGATTTAGTGGTGAAGCCTAAGGGAAGAGTAGCTCCATATAGGTGTCACATATCCGAAATACTCACATCCTTTAAATAACAAAAATGAAACATGACTACAATCAGCCTTTATTTTGGAGCTGAGAGCTGTGCCAGGGTTGCCTCACCTGTCCCACAAGGAGGAACCTTGAAACCTTCAACTCGCCTAAAACGTAGCCCTTTTCTGGCAACGGTGGGCGGACAAGTGCAGCTCAGCGGGGCCAAGAGTGGAGAAAAGAACCTCAGTGTGTTGACGGCGAGGTGTGGCCTTATTTCCGGCACGTCGCTACAGGTTAGCTGCTTTGATCTGCTCGGCGTGTTCCTCAGCTGGCTTCCCTCCCACGTCATATTGAGACCAAAAATAGTGGCGGTAAAAATACGAACGACGCTGCAGTGCGGACAAGAGACGGTTTGTTACACTTAAATGGAATCACCTTTTAATTGCGTCCCAGCTCACTCATTGCAGCAGGGACCATTTTTCTTATTCACATTTTTTTTTTTGACATTCACAACACGAGCGAAGTCGTGTTCGGGGAGGCTTCGACGATAATGATGGACGTCATTTATTCTGCAGCTAACGTCTTGAGATGGCCCACTCTGTGTTAAAGCACCCATGGGGGAAAGGGGAAGGGGGATGTCTTGATGGATGCAGCTGGATGCGTCCACCAGATTGTAATGAAGCAGGACATGTGATACCTGCCAAAAAGGAGTGCTGCTGGATTCACGCTTACCTAATGCTTTTAACACATTGAGCCGTTTTACTCCCCCAAGAGTCGGCCAACAAATTTGAGTGTGTGCTGGCGCATCGCTGCGTGTAGAAAAGAGAAGAGGGGGCGTCGTCTTAGGTGCGGACAATATTTATGTGCATACGTGACTCTATATGTGAAGGATAGAAAAGTTTTAAGATGTAACTATAGGGGGAGTGTGGACAAATGGACAGAAAGAAGAGGACAAGTGGGGTTGGGAGGGGGAGTCCTCTCGCTGGTCACCGAACCCCTCGACTTTCTATAATGGGCAGCTTTGTGGCCAGAGGGAAGGTGACAGACATGACGTGTTGCCCAGCCGAGGGGAGAGAGCAGGGTGGGAGTGGGGGAGAAGGGGGGGATCCCTCAAACTCACAACGAACTCATAGAGGTCGACGACGTATATACATGCGGACAAACATACACGTGCAAGTGTTTGTGTCGCGGCAGAAGACGAGGTCTGGTAATCCTACGCTTGAGACCATCGCTCCAGTGAGCAGAGGGAGGGGAAAAAAAAAAAAAAAACACCCACGCATACATCCTGTGTGTGTTGACGCATGTGTGTTAATGTGACGCAGACGCGCATACGTTAGTTGCGTGTAGGTGAGAAAGCCTGGAGTGCTGAGCTGCAGAAATGAACCTCTGGGATGCGGGAGTGTTACAGAAAATAATGCGGTGATGCGACTTGAGCATCTTCCCTCCTTCACCATATTTGACAGAGCATCAGTCACCTCCGACATGTTTATAATTATTATTTCTTTATATTTGCGTCTGTCATATGCAGTTATTAACTGGGAAAAAAATATTTTAATTGAATTAATTATACTTCTATATTACCATTCAAATAATTCCACAACAATCTCCGCCTCATTTGCTGACACCCACGTCACTCACCAGGACTCGGCCCCGCCTTTTAAAGCGATAAACACACAAAGTCATAGATAGGGGAACATGATGATGGTGACCCCAAGCGGGCAAAATTATGATGCTTATAGATTTGATCACGCAAAATCAATGTTTATATAATATTCAAATAATCGATGCAATAATCAATAGACTACTTTAACAGCCCTATATAATAATACTAAGATGTTTTTGTGTTATTAGTTCTGCTACAAAATTAAATTAGTTGCTCTTAGTTTCGGCTTGCGTGGTTCATGCTAATGGGGGTGGGGATGGACCGGTCTGGAACGGAGGCCAGGAAGGGGTTAATGGCACATGTCTTCACTAATAGCTCCCAGTGGAGCGATCTGCTGATTCAGGCCCATTATGTCTTAGACATTAAATATGTCTGTCGGCGACCACTCAGCGCTCGGCCGTGCACTGATGCACAACAAAATGCTAATCGGACAAAGGGTCAAGAGACCTCCCCACCTCTGATTCTCACGTTGCCCTTCATCTCTGGCACTCCTGTCACTCTCAAGAAAATACTTTCAACTGCTATTAGTGTTAATGGGTCGGCCCTTCTAACCCCGCTTTGAATACTCAAGCTCGAAGAAACTACAAAGCAATTAGCCTCCAGTAGTGCCAGACTTGATTCATTTTATTAGACCGGAGTCATTGGTAAACAAGGCAACGGGTGTTTTTTCTTTGATCGTTTTTGCATCGTTTTAACCGTCTATAAATCTTTGCTCAATAAATAACTCCAAGGACAAACATTTTGAATGACACGGATCTCAGGTGTCTCTAAAAATTCATGCATTATTCAAAGAGAATTTAAGAAAGTGGTGAAAAGGGCACAACGATGACAAGGCCAAGCTAAAATCCGTGGATAGATTTCCGCTTTCCCCAGAATAACCCCTCCCGACTACTCTTCCCGCAGATTTTAATTAGCTAGCTTTTGCCTAATCTAAAATATCAACGTAAAAAAAACAACTTCCTCACAACACTCACGCGCATCCACGCTAAGACGAGCTCCGTTACTTGTTAGCCGAGTATTGCGCGACTGGGAGCCAAACTAGTGGAGGGTTAACAGCCTTACATAAATCACAACAGCTGGACGACGCTCAGCGAAGCCAGCTGGCTCGAGTTTGCCTGCGGGACAGGACCTGGCAGTGCAGGTACAGCGCGTAAATCCTCGCACACAATAAACACAACACATATGTGCGAGTATAATAGACACTAGACATATATACAAGTATCTGGCCATAAACAGACGGTGTGTATGAAAAACGCTGACACCAGAGCTTCTTTTTTTTTTTTTAAGACCGAACCGATTGTGTAAGGTGCGAGCGTGAGGAGGAGTTGGGACGATTTAAAAATTGTTTTGAGGTGGCTTTGGATAAGGTTTCATCGATCTTTCGGGTGGGGATGACGGGGGCTTGTAAATGTCAGCTTGCGGTGACCCCGCAACTCAAAACGGGGTCGGCTACAAAAGATAAGAATCGTTATGGACTATGTCCAGAACTGCTTAGACCCGTACGTGTTGATTGGGAACCGTGAGTATTAATTTTATTTGGTAAGCATTGGGTAAAAAAGGGCAATTGGACACCGCAAAGGAGTCAACTTAGCATTAGCAAGCTTGTATGAGACAATACAGATCATTTACTGGACCAAATCAAGAAAAAAAAAATGGATTTCACCATTGGCCTTGGATCCTAAAAGTTGAAGTAAGCAATCTTAAACTAAAAAGGATGACCTGCTCTGTCAACGTCTGTTCTCCCCCCCAAAAAAACTTTCAATTTGAGTCGGGGAGGAAAATAACGCCACGTGGGGTAGTACAGTTCTACATCTGTTCAAGTACTCAATATTCGGTACACCGAGTACACTTGCCATCTTCAGTGGCACACATCAGCAACGAACCGACGTCTTCAAAGTGGAGGAGGACGAAGCGGGGGGAGTCCTACAAATGTCCGGCAGATAGGCCGGACTCTTGTGACTGCAGAGTGGCACAAGTTGGGAAAAAAAAAAAGGGGGGGGGGCCGGGCAAGTGAGAGAATAGATAGAGCAGGAGAGAAAGCACAAGGGAGTGAGTAAGCGAGAGGGCAGGAGGGAGGGAGAGAGAGAGAGAGTAATGATCTGCACATGGTTTCATGCTGAAGCCTCAACATAGTAACCATAGACACATGCTGGGGCCTCCTGGGACTCATCAGCAAGACACAGCTGTGAGCTGGACAGCAGAATTCTATTAGCACCAGCTATGCACACATGTGCTTACAATCTCTCGCAAACACACACACGCACACAATTTCGGTATTTGGTTATGGTTCGGGACACCGCAAAGGGTTAAAAACTAACTAGACCCTTTAGCTAACTTTAAAACCATGTCGAGAAAGTGTCAAGATGGGATAAAGTACTCATCGTTTAATCGGGTAATTATGTAAGTCGGGAGGGACTAAAGGGATGCTTCGACTTACAAGTTGAATTTGTTTCCTGACCGCGCTTGTATCTCAAATCAACTCTGCAAAAGTAAAAATTTGTTCCGACACTTCACAGGGCAAAACACCAAAACGTTTGTTATTCAAAGAAATACAGCACTCTTAAAAAGAAATATAAATAACAAAGGACGATTATTTGAATATTTGTCAATTTTTTTGTCGATTAATCGGATTTTTAAACACGTTTTGATTTCCATATCATTAAAAAAAAAAAGGACACTATTTCACATTGAGGGTGCACAAAGTCAACTGAGTGATGGGGGAGGCATTAGCCAAATAATCGGTGGAATAATTGATAGGATAATCGATTCTTAAAAAAACAAAAAATCGTTAGTCACAGCTCTTGATGGAAGCCAAATCTCACACATACATACACCTTCATGTGCTGTGACTTTAAATGGCGTGGCCAAGTGAGTATCATCTTTTCTTGTGCCTCACTTCACTCTCTCTCTCTCTCTCTCTCTCTCTCTCTCTCTCTCGCTCTGTGGTGCGGGGCAGCTGTCTCTCTTTCTTTCTTCGGCAACCGTTACGTTCCAAAAACTTCACTGGCACAATCACTTGCTCTTTTTACTATCTGACTCGGGAGCCATGCTAAAGAATAGTTTACAGCCAAACAATAAAAAAAACAAAAACAATCATAGCTGTTTGAAATAAGTTAGGCATCGAGTGAAATGTTAATGCGGTGGTTTTACTATTCGAATCCACTTACACTAAGGGCTACGTGGGGCAGTGACCCACCAAAACCAAAAGATGGCGCTCTGATTAGAAAAAATAAATGCTTTCTGTGCATGGCAGCTAACATCCAGACATTTATCCAGTCCTAATGGAGGTTTGAGTGTCATTGTCTTTGCAAAAGAACATTTTTTTCCATCCACCAGCAGACAATGTCAATGTCTATTTGTGTGCCAAGAAGTGGGACAAACACACACTCACACACACAGCGCTTAATGAACTCAAAGTTGGCAGCAAAGTTTGAAAAGATACACAAGTTGCTAAAGTCCTATTCTCCAGCCGCATTGGTTACCCAGTGACACCCTCTTTACACCTTTTCATCGCCTCTTTTTCTGCGAGTGTGACATGTTTGTTTAACAAGTGGCGCTTGTGCTTTGGCCAAGAATGATGAATTTGCCAGCGGGGCCGAGAGCTGGGGCCTTTGAAACAGTGGTGCAACAACACAGAAACTGGAGGGAAGGAGAAACCGACATCTTTTATGTTACACCCAGCTTTGGTGCATAGGCCAACTTTACAGGATCTATTGCACAGCTCCCCCCCCCCCCCCGCCCCCCCCCAAAAAAAACTCCTAACGTCTTTTTCATGATGCCCTCGCTTTTGGTTTCTAACAAGGCAGGCCTTTAGCACAACTCGAGAGAGGTGTAATACCGTGTCAAAAAAAATATATATATATGAAAACTTCCGTTATGTGCACAGACGCAAACACTTTTTTTTTTGCACAAAGCATCGGGCTCTACCATCAGCAAAAAAAAAAAAAAAGATAGAATCAAAGTATCTTAAATTTCGTCTGGATGATAGCGAAGTCTCCGAAAACAATGTTAACATTCGCTGGCTGCGTCAAAATGTGCGACGGAGAAAAGCAGCATGTGCTGCTCTGCTCTCGTCCTACCAGGGAGCAACTTGGACTCTGCCAAGAAGAAGAAAGGGGAGTGCAGAAAGCAAGAAATAGGAGGCAGGAGCAGAGACTTGTAAGGGGGAGGGAGCTGGGTCGAGCAAAAAAAGGAGGGAAAGAGAGGGAGAGAGAGAGAGGAGTGGCCCTGTACTGTAGCCTGGAGGGGAGGGGGGGGGGGGGGGAGCTGCTCTGCTGCTGACTCAGGATTCTCTTTGTTTGACCACACTCCCTCACTCTCGGTCTACTTCTCAGTTACACACACTCCCAAACATACGGCGCTTTTTCTTTCACGTGACGTTTTTCTTTTCATCCAACCAGTACTAATTATTTCACTTTGTCGACCCCCTCCCCCTGTTTTTCCAACCCCTTATTATGCGTTTCTTTTCGCTTCCTCACCTCCCACAATAAAAGCACCCCCCCCCCCCACCCCTTCTCGTGTGATGAAAACAGATAAATGCGCGCTGACTAATAAATCTGCAGCGGTTTCTTTTGGCGTTTCATGCACCACCAACGGTGGCTCACTCTGCGCCGTTTTATTCCCTTCCAGCGGCGGCCATGTCCAGATGTGGGTTGGCGGCTGGCATCAAACCGCCGAAAAGCGGGTCAGGTATAAGCGCCCCTAATGGAAGAGTTATTGGAGGAGAAGACAGGGGTGAACGCAAGCATGTCACACAGGATGAGAGGCTACGCGGCCAAAGAAAACGAGTCGATGCTGGCTGAGGAACAGAGAGAGTCAGCATGTGAAGTCACGTTTCCACCGAGCGGCTCAGTTTAGGATTGGTAATAATGTTTCTTTTTTATTTCCTTCCACAATGTGGTGAGTTAGAGGGGATGGCTACGTGCGTATCAACACACTGCTATGAACTCGGATGCTTCCGATTCAGGGCTGTGACGATTAATCGAATCAGTTGGATAATGAGATGTCGCCCGCACGTGGGAAAGGAGAGCCACAGTTGTAGATGTGAGTCAAACACAGTGAGCACGTTTACGCAAAAAGTTGCTGACCGCCGCACGCTAATCTTCATAGGTCCCGCCGCCTTCTAAGTTAAATGCATGTGGATAGTTCTGAGTACTTTAAACTTGTGATTTTTTTCCCGTTCAAATACATCTACAAAGTGTTTAAAATGTAGGCTTTGAAATATTTAAGTACGTTTTAATGATCTTAAATGTGTTTAAAGTGGGTAAACCTTTTTTTTTCTGTTCGTTAATTAGGGGTTAGGGAAGGCCATAAACGGAGTTTCATATAAGCACACCGCAAAACGACTTACTGGACAGATTTGTTGCCAGAAACTGACATTTTCTGTCAGCAAAGTACAATTTCTTTACTTGTATGAATCGAGTTTCTCATGTCGAAAACGTCTTTCGCGTTGCAGCCACCTCTGGGGAAAAAAATAAAAATCCCCGGTCATGATAACCGTGCTCTTGTAAAAGCTGAAAATTGCGCAGCGTAAACGAATCATAAAATAGCTAAAGTAAACAGAAGTTACATTTATGGCATGGTCGTACAGTCGAGTGTGGGGGGAAGAAAAAAAAAAAAAAAAAAAGAAAAAACAAGTGTCGTGGAGGGAAGAGGGAAAAGGGGCGGAGAGAGTATCGGGAATGGGTTGGGGTTGGGGGTAGGGGCGCAAGTGGGAGATCGCCTGGCACAATGAGTCCTACTTGTTAGCCAGTGGCAGTGTCAGAGATCGTGACAGGGTCCAGACGCTAGACACCAGCTGCAGCGCCTCGTAAATAGAGCGCTGTCTCGCAGGCACATTTGCACGGCAGCGGCGGCTGCGCACGCACGCACGCATGCGGCAGCCAGGCATGCGGGCACATGCTTATACGAAGGGAGGCACACAGACACTGACTTATTGTTTCTCCCCCAATCTTGTAAAAAAAAAAAAAAAAAAAAAAGGGACAGTGGACCCCTTTGTATCGTGTCTTGTTAAAGCTCCCGTGAAGAGAAATAAACTCCGCATGAACAAAAAAAAAAAAAAAACTCAATCTTAAGGCCATGAATATATAACAACAATCGTGCATTTAACGATAACAACAATTTTTCTGGGAAAACAAAATGGGCCGGGGCGCCCCGGGTGTACTTTTAGCTGAATGTAAACTTGGTCTCTGGACGCTACTCCGATGTGATAATAACAAGGGGGGGGGGGGGGGGGAGGAGAGCAGGAGCATTTAAGCTAAGAGAAGAGTGGAGCCGGACAGGAGGTGAAGGGGTTAAACGTGCAGCGCCAATCCTGCTGAGCCAGCAGTCGTATTCAAAGTGCAAGGTTTCATTGTATCACGTACAGAATGAAACTCCTTCCCATTAGTCATGCTCGTAATTAAAAAAAAAAAAAAACACAATGTCTTTGCTAATGACAAGTTGTGTTTAAATTCACACCCGCAATTATTGTGACTAAATTCACACTGCGATGGAGTGACCTAGTATTTTTTTCTTTTCCTCAATTCCACACTCCCTTCTTTTTCGGCAAGCCTCCCACGCCACGCTACAGTACACGCTGTCTCGGAGGAGCTTTAGGGAGGAGAAGGCAAGCGTGCCCTTCCTCCGGTTCAAGCAGGGTAGAGCCATAATCCTCCTCCTCTCGTCCTCCCTCGTCTTCATCCTCGGGACTGCCTCGGGCGAGGCGCACCAGAAAGGAAAGGCGAGTGGCCCTGTCGTTTGAAAATTGGGACCGATCGACCGCATAAACAAAGCCATAATAAGGAAGGGTGAGGTGACTTGGATGGTTGCAAAAAATAACGACATAAATTGTATTCGCTGCTGCCCGTTTATAGTTTTAATGGTACACTCGTTTTATATTTTGGTCTGGAGCGAAAAGGAAAATTGATACAAGCTGGCCTCATTTGAATGATTTCATCAAGTTTGCTGAAACAATCTGGAAGTTTTTCCACAACCTACTGTAATGCCCCCTCTTTCAAATGTAACTTTAAAACCATAAGAGACTTCCCCAGACTCCTTCAGATATTTATATTCTATGAGTGATATTATCATAACCTCTCTGAAACACCGTACCCTTCTTGAGAATATATATGTTGGCTCAGATGTTCTCCAGCTTTTTGGGTTTTTTTTTTACACTGGAGGGAAAGTTACCATTTGATCCTAATTAAGTCAAAATGGAGCATGAAATGCCGTGTGATCGGCACACCAAAACACGCTGTTTGTTTTCATTACCGCACGTTCGATGCGGCGCGCAGTCCTTGACATCTCCATGTAAACTCAAAGAACAGCAACATGTCTCGTGAGGGCGACTCACGCGACCTACAGTTTCTGGCCAGATGTTTGACGAGAATAAAACCATAATACCATTTCCCCAATGTTGCTTCATCTGGCGTTACGAGCGCGCACTCGCAGCCGACAACGAGGCACTCTGAATTTGCTTATATATGGTTCTCAGACTTTGCATGTGTTTTCAGGATTTATCTCCCAAAAAAATGAAACTCCGCTTTTGCGTGTGAGTGAGACTACCAAGTTAACAGTCACCAAGGGTGGCAATTAAAGTATTTTCTGAATGATAGAGGATATAAATTACGTGCTTACCCCGGTTTTGTCGCATAGTCGCAGAGTGTTGAAGGAGCCCACGGCAAACACTTCTCCATCTGGAGCCCAGGACAAGGAGGTGACCGGGTAGTCGTGTGACAGCGAGAAGTAAAGCACACGGCCAAAGCTGTCCCACACCTGTTGACGAGGCAAGAGGGATTTTTTTTTTTGTGCAGAGACAAAAACAAAAGCGAAGCCTCCGGTATGCGGACAAAATCTGACCTTGTATTTACAGTCCTCTCCTCCCGAAAGTATGAGGTCATTGACGGAGTTCCAGTCCACTTTGAGAATGACCCCGTCGTGCGCCTTCCACTAGAGAGAGACAGAGCTCACAACTCAGCATTACTGTCATCACATTGCCTGTTAAAGCGCAAACGCGGAATGTTTGACACACTGGGGGGGATTTGTTTTTTTTTATGATGTGTAACGGTGAGCAGGTATTGACATTATCTCGCCGTTACGTTTCTTCTCTGGCTACACACCTGCTATCTTCCATACCAGACTACATGGGCCAGATGGGGAAGCAAGCAACATAAATATTCATGTCATTTAGAGCTACGGCAAAAAAAAAACAAAAAAAAATCATGCTGAGCTATATGATGCGGACATTTGTTTTTTTCATTGTGATCAGCTATTTGAAAATACCTGTATGACTTTCGCGCTGGGTTGCAGAGGTTTGATGACCAGGTGTCGACCTGATGTATAGAGAATCCTCTCCGAATCCGGGCCCCAGGCCACAGAATACACGGGAGAGCCTGTAAGAAGCCCCCCCCCCCAAAAAAATGACTTTTTTGCCGATTTTCAACCCAAGACAAACAGACGGCTGTCACTGAGCGAATGCACATGAATTTACAGTCTGCGATGCATACATGTCTTTTCCCGTATTTGACAAAGGAAAATTGAACTCTTTTTTTGGCCAGGGCAGCGACCAGAACACCTCATTGTCCCTCGGGGAGGGGTGCTCGTCATCATTCGGCAGATAGAAGTCACGGCAGCTGTGCAAAGCCGCCTAACCTCGGCAGAATAGACGCGAGTGTGTGGTTTTACGAGTCGAGGTTGCGGATACGCACGTGCAGAGTGCGGGCTGACATTTAACCCCGCTCCAGGTGCGTACGGTTTCTCGCAAATGCAAACGAATGACGACGGAAACGAGAGTGGGGAGCGGCTGAGAGATGCTACTCATTCTTTTAAATGTTGTCTAAGTGGAGAAAAAAAAAAGAAAACCAGCGTTGTACTTTTGTGTGCGAGTGAACTTTTGTGGCTCTGAAGTGCAGCAACACCTGCAGTGATCTAAGAGCCATGTGGACCAGGGCCCATCTTTGCAGTGGTGCTTCTCGATCCAGGTGTTTAACACATCTGTGGGTCTGTTCGGCATCCCACAACCCAGCAGCTCATGCTTTAAACAGCCCCTTCAGGAGGAGGAGGAGGGGGGGGCGTTCCACAATATATAGTGGATCTGAATTTGCCATTTCCCCTTGCCAAGTTTTTCCACAGCGCCGGCCATCTAACGGGAGTGTGCCATCCATTTTCCAAAAAGGCCTCCAACGGTTAATAATTAATAAGCCCAGAAGCCCAATTGATCAGTTAAACAAGTGAGCCGAGTGTAATGAAAACTGGATTGAGATGCGTTTCATTCATCGGTAGTCTCTCGGTGAGGCATTTGAGAAGATCCCAATGAAGGTTTTGAGACATTATGATGAATCTTATGAAACTGAAGCTCAGGGAGCATTAACTCCACATGTTATGAGACAAGAGGAGGAAATGGAAGCTATTTCAACACAGGATGCGACTTTACTTCTATCTTGCTATATAAATTTTTTTTAAAGGTCACTTTTTTTTATTGCTTTCAACCAAACGACTAATTCTTCAAATCGACATTCACCATCTAACTTACCTTGGTTTGCTAGTGTTGAGCGTAGCATGCCACTTTTGGACCAGTTCTTGATCTGCCCATCTTCTCCAGCTAATATGGATGTCGATATTGACAGAAAAAGAAATGAATGACATATTTTACAGTCTTCAATTTGACCACCACCATGACATTATATTAGGCTGGTTATATTTAAAGGAAGTTAGCTGTACCTGTGATGAGAGCAGTTCCATCATGGTTCCATCTGCCTGCGAGAACAGCTCCTTTGTGAGCCTCAATGCTCTTCTCGATGCGTCCCGACTTGGAAACGAGGTGGAACTTTCCTGCAGAGACGGCGGGGAAATGTCTCTGTTGAGGTTGGGTGCACACATTCTCTACTCAAGATAGCATGCAGGAAGAAATTAAATAGGTACATTTTTTAGCAATTCCATAAGCAACAGTGTCGTATGTTACTTCAAATGAAAACAACTGATTTTATTTATTTTTTACTAGAATTTCTATGGTTAATTGTTTCTGAAACGCACTGTAGTATAGTTTCAAGGCTTTATAAATACATAAAAACTTTGCAGTTAAATTATTATTAGCAAGACTTTGTGGACAAGAATGACCATTTTCCAAAACATCAAGATAAATGTGCTAAGTTGAGAGTAACTGCAAATCACGATTTGATATTTCAACACTTTAATCACTTATTGGTTCAACTATCTTGAAAATAAAAGTGTCAATATAACAAGGGCAAAAAATGAAAGCTGCAACAGTGAATAAAAGCTGAGTTTTCATGACTCACTGGTCTGCCAGAGAAAATTGCTGCCTCAGTTTGGGGGGTGTGCTTATGCAACCCTACACTGTTATTAGTATTCTGACCACATGTTGCCTGACATAATAGTACATCCACATTCTGTGCGTTTGTTTCTAATGCAGCCTGAAGACAGGCAGCACTTGTTAAGTCGTTTTACAGAAAGGGTCAATACAGAATTAGCACTGAAAGCAAAAATAAAAACCATAGGACATGTACAACCATATTAGCAAGTCATCCTCAATTGAGGCGTTCTGGGTTTGAATTTCACTTCAGTTTTCCTTGCTTGTGTGGGTTTTCTCTAAATTGTCCTTGCGTGTGTGAATGTGAGATGGAATTGCCTGTCTATCGATATGTGAACTGTGACTGGAAACCAGTACAAGCTGCACACTTCCAATCACCCAGTTTGCTGGGATAGTCTCATGCAAATCTGTGAACCTGAAGGCTAGTGCTATATAGCAAAAAAAAATGAATGTCTAGAGAATACAAGTAAAAGACTTGCCATCAGTGCTGGTTAGCACAAAAATCTCAGCCGACGTCTGCTTCTTGCCACCAACTGTCTTCGGAAACCAGTGCAGGTCAATGGGGTAGAAGTCCTCTGGCAATTTGACCACCAGACTGGTCTCGCTGGTCAAAAGGTTCCACCTGAGGATCTGGTGGTCTTCACTGCAGGAGTACAACTCATCGGCTGTGGTCCAGCCAAGGCAGCTCACTAATTCTCTATGTGAGGCTACTATTAAGGGAAATGCTGAAATCACATCCGTAGAGCAAACAAATGCAAACACCAATGCAAAGCAACAATCGGGAAAAAAAAGGATATGTTTAGGTTCCTTCAGTAGAGATGTTTTCAATCGCATTGTAGACGTTTGTGTCGTTATTCCTTGTGAAACTAGACAAGGAAGCAGACATTTAGTGACAGCATGTTAGCTGTCACGGCAGGATCACACCGAGCACACGATTATTGGTTTAACATCAGAAAATGAATAAAGTAGGGAAAAGGGTGAGGTAGTTGCTGCCGTGAATTTGCGGTGTTGACAGTGAACTACAGCGGCGTTGTTGCTACGTTACCTGACTCTGTTGCGAATATCGAATCCTCTTATGTTGGCGGAGTCTCGGCTGTGACGTGATGCTAACGTTAGCTCGGTCTTCCGTTTAAATTGGCCATCGTTCTATCATTAAAATACGTGAACGGGGGCAGCAGTCTTTCCCCGAGTCACGTGAAATCCACGAAAAAAAAGTTGTGCGGGAAAGTAGTCGAGTTGGCTGACTCAGTTTGCTATCGCAGGTATCTGGTGGCCATTAAACTGGGTCACAGCTTCTCGCGGTGAAATCTCGCGAGAGTTCACGGTCACTTCCTTGACAACGGATATTTCGAAATACATGATACTGTAGTGGCACATAATCGTGTTATTTATCTAAAATATAAGCATATAAATTATGATCAAAAAGATAAAACGCACGTAAGTTAACAAAATCTAACAATATGGGATGTCAAAATGACCGGTGTTGATGTTTTGCTCACGTAACGAAGCGAATGTTTACAACGTAAACGAAGTTAAAGTTTTTTTTAAAAAAGACAACAAAATGGGGGAAAATGGGCAACAATGTACAGTTGTAGGTTTTAAACTGCATGGGCGTTTCGATCTTTGTTGACGAACGCTTCTGGTTTGCGGAGGGAGTGCGAGGCAGAGTTGGCTTCGTCCCCTTTTTTGAATTTTTTTCCTTTGCCCTTTGAACGGTCCATGGTGCCTTGCGTCAGTTTATAACGCATGTGGTTCGACAGCGCAGTTTAGGCGCCATTTACAAGTTGGACTTCTGCTTGTCGACGAGCCGCTCGACATGTTACCGATTTGAATTTTATGGATTATTTTTCGCCCATTTTTGATCCGCCACTATTTTTCCCAAGCAACATTTGAACCAGGGAAGCGACTTTTGACAAAGATTTTGCCGAAGGTACACGAAGAAGCCCGCGAAAAATAACTTCGTCACAGGGTTCCGTCTATTTGCTGAAATGCGTCAATTCAAAATCGGATTTTTCAACCACCCAACAACACGTTTATAATCTAATATCAAAAGCGCAAATGCGTAATGTTAACCGAGACGACTTTTGTAGCCCGACGCTATAACGCTCACAAAGCGGTTTTTTTTTTTACGTTTAGAAACTCATCTTAAAAGCAACACGGCAGTTTCCAGCTTACTCATGTCAATACAGTTAATGCGTGTGTAACTACTTATGAATACGCGATACTTCGAGTCAGTTAGCTTGTAAAAAAAAAAAAAACAATAAATCGAAATGTAACTTTTAAGGCGACTTGTAAATAACACCAAAAAAAGCATTTTCAAAATCGCGGCTGATAATACTGCTACCGCACCATTCTTCTAAATAATCGTGTAGTGGCTCAAAGTTTGCCGCGTTGCTATTTTTACAATCGCCGAGGCACCAAACAGTAAATGTAGCGACGTGAAAATATAGTTACGTGGCAAAAAAAAAAAAGACGCATCCTCAGACACTCGACTAGTTTGTATTTTCCGGGGGTAGGGGGGGGGGGGGGGGTCATATCGCTGTTACTGGGGGTTCCTTATTTAACCAGTTTGCGTAATTTTAAAATAATCGCAACTTTATTACTCGTTTTTGAGGTTGTACAGACTTGTGAGTGGGGCGTCCAATTTGTGAAGTGGAGGGGGGGAGGCAGTTTGAGCGTGCATAAAAAAGTTTAAAAAAATAATAATCGTCAGCTAGGACATACTTGCAGTAATATTGCTATTTTCGTAAGAAAATGCGCTTCGACTATTACCTAGTTTTCACTGCTACACCACAGAAGCAAGGAATTAAAATTGTTAGATTGGCAAATTTATGAACTAAAACTGACCCTATTAGGCTACCTTTACAAACAGGTTGGGAAAAAAGTCCCAAAGTGAATGTTGGCCATCACAAGACTTGGAGGAAAAAAAAAACAGGAAGATTGACAGGCTCCAAACCCACTCACCGATATGCCTCTGCCTTTTTTTTTTTCTTGTAAACCAGTGACCCCCCCCTACACCCCCCTCCCTCAGACTTCAAATCATGCCATCTAAAAGTGTAAAGAGCTCCACCGCGGCCGCCGCCTCCAAGTCAGTAGGAGGAAAGGGGTCGCAGCCTCGGGATGACTCCGAGGACGAGCTGGACGTAACCCCCCGAGGAAGCCGCTCCGATGGCCAGGGACAGGAGGCACCAGTACCGACGCCGACAACTGGCAAGTAACAAAGGCTTGCTTTTTTTTTTTTTTTTTTTCCGCGTGTGTATGCGTGTCTCAATCCCAAAACAAGTTGTCTTCACTCCGTTGCGTTTGTGGCCCATTAGTGGAGCATCATTATTTTTTTTCCCCCCTACTCCCGACTTTAGTTAATAGAATAGCTGCTTTTGTCCGTTTTGGTGCGCCGGTAATCAATATTAGTATAATCATTTGAGGCGTCGAGTGTTCAAGCTTGACTGGTAAATTTATTCCTATTCTTACGTGTTGGTAGTTGATAGCGCGAGGGGCGTATGTTTGTTATTCTGTCATTAATGTGTGATTGTAGTTTGTGGATGCGACACTCCTAGCTAGTTTGGGCAGGTCGTTTGGGGGGGGGGGGGGGGACTTTGCTGTGTTGGAAACAAAACAAGAGTTTGCCCCCCCCCCCCGCCCCCTCCCGATTTTGAGCCACTCTGTCATGAACAAGAAGAAAAAAAACTGAGAGGAGCGTTGTAGTCTGTATAACTTGTTTGTTTTTTGGTGCTCCTCCACCCCTCCCCCACCTGAAAGCGCTCCCTCGCGCACACAGTTGCAGAGTGGGGGGGAAATAAAAGTTGTACTTTTTTTTTTTTTTTGCCTGTGCCACAGATCCGCCTGTCGGGGAGGCGGCCGAGGCGGTTGATAGTCGCCCTTTGGAGGAGATTCTCGGTAGCATCCCTCCACCCCCGCCCCCAGCCATGACCAATGAGCCAGGCGCTCCTCGCCTCATGATAACGCATTTAGTCAATCGCAACTTCAAGTCGTACGCAGGCGAGCAGATTCTGGGGCCCTTTCACAAGGTACGACCCCCCCCCCCCCCTCCCCTTCAAAGCACACACACACACACACAAGCACACGTCTAATTCAGCCCTGCATGACACATGCTGTTTTGTTTTGAACGTTGTGTTGACATTTGGGGGCACGGTGCATATCTTTTGTAATGCAAATGTTCATGTAATGGCAGACTCCAAAGTTACAGAGAATGTTCTGCATCATTTTTTTGCTGTATTTCTTCAAAAAAAAATTGAAACTGGGGAGAATGATAGGAAATGTGCCCTTTTAATTTAGTTCGTGCATCTTTGAAGTTATTCTGACTTAAAGGATGTGTGGATTTTCACCAATTGTTTTTTCCATGATTTCGGACGATTTTGTAAATATATGTAAGGATAAAAATATCCTGGCTACACTCCCCTCTAAAACACACACAATACACACTCATGGTCATCATGTGGTGTGGACTGTACAAATGTTAAAAAAAATAGTTGAAACATTTACAGTGCTTTCTATTTAATATGATTATTTTTTCTACATTTATTTTTAACCCTTTCCTGTTCCGCAGCGCTTTTCCTGCATCATTGGTCCGAATGGAAGTGGCAAGTCCAATGTGATCGACTCCATGCTATTTGTGTTTGGATACAGAGCTCAAAAGATCCGATCGAAAAAGCTGTCGGTGCTTATCCACAGTTCTGATCAGCACAAAGATGTGCAAAGCTGTACCGTGGAGGTGCATTTTCAAAAGATTATTGATAAGGTATAAATCTATCCAATTATTCCTTATGTTGCTGGTACAATACACTCACTACCCTTCCATAATTTGGAGCCCAAAGTGGATCAATTGGTTCAAAAAAAATTCTGCTTGTATTTAATTTGAATTTTAAAGCAATTTCTTACACAAATGACTGAACCTGGACGCATATCAGTCAGGGAAGTGACATTTACCACCCACACACAGTCACACACACCATTGATACGGTGCTAGAGCCTTCCTATTATTTATTTTATTTTATTTTTCTGAAATTCAACTGCTGTTAAATTGTTAGCATTGGCAAATACAACCTTTTTTCAATTAAAAAGTAATTACATTTCACAAGATTTCAAACAGGGACAGTAAGAGCAAGAATTAGCTTATAGCTGGTGTAATATTTAGTCTCTGACAGGGGAGTGTAAATTTTTGCTGGAGCCAAATTTCTCAGTTTTGTTTTCTCAACACAAAGTGAAATAAAATAATTTTCTATGTAGGAAATGTTGTTTAATGCTTAAATCTGATCATTTGCTTTTTCAGAGTTTTTTTTTTCTTTAAATGTTGGTGTACACAACTCAACTCTCTGGGCTCTGACGTGAAGTTTTTCAGTTAGATTAAAATAAAATCATTATTACAACAGTTTTTGTATTGTTCTAGATGTATATATTGTAGTGATGATTTTAAATGAATTCCACTTGAGTCTATCTGTATTAGCTCTGGTGTGAGCATTGTGCATGCAACTTTTGTCAGTTGTCTTTTGTGTAAGTGAATCTATGCTAACATTTTTTTAATTTTTCTTTTTTAATTTTCACTCGCCCAAGAATGACTTTTGATGTGCTGAGCTGCCTGATTCTCTCCTGAGCTGTCGTGCCCTAAACTGCTGTGTGTCTTCTGCCCCTCCCCCCCTCCCCTCTCTGAGTCAGGAAGGAGATGACTACGAAGTCATCCCCAACAGCAAGTTCTATGTTTCCAGGAGTGCCAACAAGGACAATTCTTCGGCCTACTATATCAATGGCAAAAAAGCCATGTTCAGAGAAGTGGGCGCTTTGCTACGAAGCCACGGCATCGACTTGGACCATAATAGATTTCTCATCCTACAGGTAACCTGCCATTTATTCCCTTTTAGTAAACCAGATTTTTTTTTTTTTTTTTTTTTTAATCCTGGCTAGCCTGTGACATTACACTCTGTGCGGGATTTCCTGCTTGTACAGTCTGTTAAATGTTTGACTGCTGCTTTTGTCTGTGGACTGGACCTGTTGCTATCACAAAGAAGGCCTTAGAATGCTCTAGCAGCGCATCATGGTTTGATACATTGTGCAGAAAGTGCGAACCATTATTTGCTGCTTTAGAATTTTAAGGAAATGCAATTTTAAATAAATGAGGATATTATTTGATTTTTTTTCTGTGGGTGGAGTTTAGGTGAATCAAAAGGGGGCGGTGACATTTCTCATCCTGTACCTGTCATGCTTTAGCAGCACGTAAATATTGGCGTGATAGATGAGCCCCAGTATTAGCAGTGCTGCTTCAGTGTGGCTGGAACAAACATCTGCCATCAGCAATTGATTTTCCTTTTTAATTTCTATCTATGGACTGTATGTCCTGGCTTTTTTTTTTTCCCTTTTCTTTTTAATACCAGATTTATTTATTTCATTTTTTTAAAAATATGTCAAACGGAGTTTGAAGGAGTTTGCCGGTCACACTTGCGCTGCTGTGATTGTGTTACACGTGTGTGCCAAGCATTATTACTGATTAACTCGAGGCTCACCGGGGTGATGCTTCGTGTCAGAGGAACACCAAATGGCCGATTTCAATGTGCTGTCTCTGGAATTCTAATTGTTTTACACGCTGCACTAGTTTGGTGAACATTTCTCTCTTTTTTTTTTTTTTTTTTTATCCTTCGGTGTGCCTTTGTGGTTTGCTGGTTGCTTACAAGTGTCTCACTTCCCCCTTGTGTGTGTGTGTGCGTGTGTGTGTGTGTGTGTGTATTCATGATGACTCTTACTGTCCTTGAATGTTAGATTTTCAGCTCTGCCTGTAACATGGCTGCATGGCTATGGGAAGAGGATTAGGCTTGTTCTCCAAGGTCACTTTTCCAGGCCTCTGGCTAAGGGGAAGCTGTCTATTTCGTGCACTGGTCAGAGCAGAATGACATGGGGGATTTTTCGCTTCTGCTGGCCTGTTTTTATTTATTTATTTTTATCCTTAAAAGTTACATGTGAGCTGAGAGAAACTCGCAACTCTTTAGACACACAGAAAGAGCCATTAGGTTTTTTTACATCATCTAGATTGATTTTGTGTTTAGCTCGAAAATGATCTTACCCAAGGCTGTCTTTCATCAAATGAACACAATTTAACATGTAATCAGACATCTTAGACTCGAGAAAAATGTTCCTGACACGGTTCCGGGAGATTGAAGAAGCTAGAATTAATTTACACAAGATTCGATAGGACCTTTGTTTCACATTGGACATGTTGTTGATACGATTTTTTCATTTTTTACTTGGAACAAAAAATACTAATTATAATCGTATTTCCGGGTTTTTTTTTTTAGCCAAGTGTATTGCAATAAAGTGTTCTTAGCATCACTAGACAGGGAAAAATACATTTTGCTCCCAGTCCATAAGTGTATAAATAAGCATTTTATATGTGACAAAATAATATTAAATTGTTTTAGACAATAATTCTATTTTCTAGTATTTAATTTAATTGTATAAGTGATCATTTTGCCTGGACTCACCTTCTCAGATGTGTTTTCTTTGCCTGGGGCTCAGGGTGAGGTGGAGCAAATTGCCATGATGAAGCCCAAAGGTCAGACGGAGCATGACGAGGGAATGCTGGAGTACCTGGAGGACATTATCGGCTCGTGTCGCCTCAAGGAGCCCATCCAAACGCTGGCCCGCAGAATTGAACTGCTTAATGAACAGAGAGGAGAGAAGGTCATTTATCCTCATTCATTCGTCTCTGTCCCAGCATTAGCTGGTTTGACTTTGAGATGAACGTGTGATCCTGTCTGTGTGTTTTATGTGAAGTCTTGACAGAGAAGACAAGCTGTGATATATATATATTTTTTTTACTTCACCAGTTACTGCAGTGCCAAAACGATCAGACATGTACAATAAAGCAAAACCTCCAAAGTTGAATACCTTCAAAATTTAAACAGTTTGGATCTGGGTGGAAAAAAACACACGCAAAAAAAAAAGATAAGAATAAAATTGTGCCACTACAGAGGGTACCGGGGAGGTAAAAAGCACAGGTGTAATGATAACCATAGAACCAGAAATGCAACTTACTGTGACATGTAAAGATGTTCAGTACACATGATAATGCAATAAATTAAATATCAGTAGCATCAACCTAAAAAAAAAAAATTCCCCCAATCAACTCTTATAAATTCCAGCAATACCTGCAGCACATAAAGCCACGAGGTGACACAATCACTCTGCCAGCACCTTATTTATGTGTCAAGAGTGAGTAGTTTGACTTGAATTTTTTTTATATACTAGTAGGAGAGTTAAAAGTTGACTTTGAAAATGTCTGCACAAAGTAAGGTGGCACTGTGAGTCTGATTTAGTTCATGCAACGTTTCCTGTGGCAAGGAAAATGTTGACTCTCGAACACAATCACACACAACGGATTGTGTTAACCCCTTCCAGTTCCGCTGTGTTATTTTGTAAATATGCCGGCTAAGGCCAATGCACGTGATCCGTGGCTTGATATTCTCGTTCACCGCCCCTAGCTCAACCGAGTCAAGCTGGTGGAGAAGGAGAAAAATGCTCTGGAAGGAGAAAAGAACAAAGCTGTGGAGTTTCTCACTTTGGAAAATGACATCTTCAAACTCAAGAGTCGCCTTTATCAATATAATGTGTAAGTACGCCAGCATTTATGCTGTTTGTGTTCTGTGCAAAGTTCAACAAATGAACATATGAGCCAGGAAAAACAAAATGGAAGAATGTAATTGTTGATTTTTTTTTATCATCATCCTGATATCTGTTCCTGTTCATTAGTCATGATCTCCAAAAGCATGTGGTAGCCAAAGAGCAGGAAAAGCAGAAGATCTTGGAGGACAACAAGGAACTGACAGAAAAAACTGCCAAGATATCGCAAGAGATGGAGAAAATGAATCAAGAGCTGAAAAATGTGGAGAAGTAAGACCCTTTTTGTCTCTTTGTTGCTCTTTCATCAAAGTCTGTTTTGGCTTGTTCTCGAGGGTGAAACTTGTGGTTCCACGTCTGTACAATTTTATCTACTTAAAAATGATCTTATAAAATCTGGAAATATTCATATGGAGTTACCACTATTTACTAGAGCTGCTATTTCCTTTTAAAATTGTATTGGGAGGAGGGGGGGGAAAAGAAATACTGGTATTTTTGCCCAGTTCAAACAATGTTCCTCCACCAGGAAACAGAACAAGATCAACAAGTACATTGAGACCCAGAAGGAGACGTTCACCCAGCTGGACTTGCAGGATGTCGAAGTGCGCGAGAAGATCAAACACTCCAAAAGCAAGAAGAGCAAGTTGCAGAAGCAGCTGGAGAAGGATAAAGAAAAGGTGTGTACACCTTTTTGAAAATTTCATTCAGCTCTCGTGTGATTCGGAAGGAGGGCTGGAATGATATCACCCACCGCAAGTGAGCAACTTTCATGTTTACTGGAGAAATCCAACAAAAGAACCAGATTTACACCATGAGTCAAGCAGCAGTACGGTGTTGTTTTTTTTGTTTTTTGTCCTCAGGCCAGCAAGCAGTAAGGGCACCCTGACAATTTCCTGCTTACGGGAACACAAATTATTGTAATCATTGTAATATTCTGAAATTAAACGCACGTGACTAAGAAGAAAAATACATAATGAACTATAATTGTATGTCTTAGTATCCTCTTTAAAAACCCACTTTTTTTTCCTTTTCAGAAAATTAATGATTTAATAAATTCAGAGTGAGTTTTGCATAGCTTCAATTTCCCTGCCGTTAAAAAGAAAATAGTTTCATTCCGTGAAAAATGCAAAAACATGGTTCATGTACAGTAATATAAAAAAAAGGGCCCTCAGTGTAAACTAATTGCTACATGGGTTCCTGTTAAACATCCCCGCTCCATAAAAATGTAACATCTATATGCTGAGAGCCTGCTTTAATTCGTCATATTTTTTCCTTAAACTGTGGAGTTCTTGTACAAACAACATAAAACCGTTTCACGCTGTAAATCACATTTTAAAAGCAGCAAGAAGTAGCTCACCTAAAGTATCCACTAGGGGGCTGTGAAGTGCCAGACAAGTGGATTCATGTGCACGGTGTCATGGAGCAACACACACACATAAGAACACTGACGACCACGCTGTTCAGATTAGTGTCATATTGTTTACATCCGGAATTTGTAGTGCATTTATCGTGGCGGTGCAGTGGAGATGTGTTGATTTGAGGGGTAAAGGCAGGCAGACCCCCTCAGGGGAACAGTGTTTTGCTACACGCAAGTCAACTATGGCCTGGCTTGTGTTACACTCGCTGATGGCCACTTTTTTTTTTTTTTTTTAGCTGGAAGAGGTGCGCGGCGTACCCGCCAATAGCGAAAAGGCCATCGCGGAGGCGACCGCTCGCAAGGAAGAGCTGGAGAAGCAGAAGGGGAAAGAGGAGGAGAAACTCAAGGAGGTGATGGAGAGTCTAAAAGAAGAGACGAGCGGCTTGCAACAGGACAAAGAGGTATGGATGAACCGAATTCCAGACCCACATGCCATGGGTTTAAATTTGTCATATGAAGAGATCATATACATTAAAAAATAAAATACCCCAATGTGATAAATTCCTATGCCGTTCTTGCTCTTGTCAGACCAAAGAGAAAGAGCTGATGGAGCTGAGCAAAGCTGTGAACGAGACGCGCTCTCGCATGGACCTGGCCCAGTCGGAGCTCGACATCTACCTGAGCCGCCACAACACTGCCGTGACGCAGCTCAACTCCGCCAAACAGACTCTCCAGACCACCACGGACACGCTACGGGAGCGCCGCGCCGCCATTAAAGAACTGGAAGTCAACATACCGCAGCGGGAGAAAGAACTCAAGAAGGTGAACTAAACGTCACAAGCTACGTTGGGACCGAAAGTCATTACGGAGTGGCTGTTTTCCTCTCCAGGATGAGGGAGAGCTGGAGCGGTTGACGAAGATGGATAACGAAACCCGTCAGGTTGTGAGGGAAATGAGGCAGAAGGTGGACGAGGCCAAGAGCTCTCTGTCCTCCAATCGCAGTCGAGGGAAGGTCCTGGACGCTCTCATGCAGCAGAAGAGGAGTGGCAGAATTCCCGGTATCCTCGGAAGGCTGGTAAGGAGTCCCTTTTTTTTTTTTTTTGGTCCTTTAACGATTTGATATATAGCCACTTGGAGCTTTGGGGTGCACTGGAGTGCCCTCCACAAAGACACATTGTTTCAGCATTTACAGGGTGTCTGCGGATCCTTATAAAGTCTTAAATGAGATGTTTCAAAATGAAGGCTCTAATTATCCTTGAAAATGACATGTAATCCTTGAAGCCTCTATTCAAAGGTCATAAAAATCCCACAGATGCAAAAAAAAAACCTAAACAAAAAAACAGCTTTGTCGGCTACATCCAGCCATTTGTTTTTCTATAGCGCTTGTCGTCATTAGGGTGAGCTGTAGCCTGTCCCCCATTTGTTTTTAGTCGCTCATTGATTGCGGTTGATATCCGCAGGGAGACCTGGGAGCCATCGACGCAAAGTACGACGTGGCCATTTCCTCCAGTTGCGGGGCTCTGGATCACATTTTGGTGGACACCATCGACACGGCTCAGAAATGTGTCACGTTTCTCAAAGAGCAGAACATCGGCGTGGCCACCTTCATTGGTCTCGACAAGGTACGTGTGCTCGAGCGCTCAACCGCCGCTCCTCGTTCTGACCTCATTTGTCCCCTCAGATGAAAGTGTGGGAAAAGAACATGGGCAAGATCCATACCCCGGAGGATTGCCCACGTCTCTTTGACATGGTCAGAGTGAATGACCCCAGCGTGCGCCCGGCCTTTTATTTCGCCCTGAGGGACACCCTGGTGGCCCAGGACATGGAGCAGGCCACGAGGATGGCCTTCAAGAAAGACAAGCGCTGGAGAGTGGTCACCCTCAAGGGCCAGATCATCGAGATGGCCGGTGGGTGGCCTGCTCTTTCTCTCCCAATCTCCTACTGGCCATGTTCCTGATGGCGTCCTTCTTCCTGTTTCCCTACAGGAACAATGACTGGAGGAGGCAGAGTAATGAAGGGCAGGATGGGCTCCTCTCTCAACACTGAGGTCTCCCAGGTGGAGGTATGCGCAAAGTACCAAAAGCCATGACACAGCTCTGAACTTGGTCAAGGTCTACTGCAGAACCTGACGGCATGATGCGCTTGTCCGTAGATCGACCGCATGGAATCCAAGCTGAATGAGAACGTGACAAAGCTGCAGGACTGCCAAGAGAAGAAGCTGCAGCTGGAGGAGAACGTCCAGCGTCTCCGCACTCAGCTCCGCGACATGAAAAACACGCTGGAAAAATACACCAACAGCATGACCGTACGTAGCAAAATCCTCTTGAGCGAACTTTGCCGTCACTGTCGCCTCCAACAAGTTGTCACTCTTGATGTCCTCCAGAGTCTGGCGGACCAGGAGAGCCACCTCAAGAAGCAGATGAAGGAACTGGAGGCCAATGTGCTTGCAGCTGCACCGGACAAGACCAAACAGAAGCAGATGGAGAAGAGTCTGGAGGCCTTCAAGAAAGGTGCCACTTAACCTCTTAAGCTCACTTTTGCAACATTCCCTTCAAGTATCTGACAAAACATCACCATGATGTTTTCCAGACTTCGAAGCAGCGTCCAGTAAAGCTGGGAAGGTGGAAAACGAGGTGAAGAGGCTCCACAACCTGATTGTGGATATCAACAGCCACAAGCTGAAGGCTCAGCAGGACAAGCTGGACAACATCAACAAGGGTCTGGACGAATGCTCCTCTACCATCACCAAGGCCAAAGTCGCCATCAAGACGGCAGACCGGTGAGCTTTAGTTCTCTGCGCTTGAGATCGCTGACCACACCGCCGTCAGCTTCACGTTGACCACACTGTCTTCAGCAACTTGAAGAAGTGCGAGGACAGCGTGACCCGCGTGGAAGAGGAGTTGAAGGACAACCAGACGTCTTTAGCAGCATTCACGGAGCAACTCAAGAAACTGGAGGAAGAGGCGGGAGAGGTCATGAAAGCTTGTCAAGAAGCTGAGGTCAGAGCATATCCTATCTGAAGGCTCAAATTGAGGCAGAGCCATTCTGATTTGTATTTTATATACAGGGAAAACACTTGGAACTTATGGGAGATATAAAGTTTAGTAAATCCCCTTGTTCTCCAGGCGGCGCTCCCTGAAGTGCAGGAGCACTACCAGACAGTGGCCAAGGAGATTAATGTCCTGCAGCAGCAGGAGCACGCCCTGCAGGAGGAGTCGCTGAGTGTGCGGCTGCGCGTGGAGCAGATGGAGGCCGCCGTCAGCGAACACAAGAACAAGATCGAGCACTGGCAGAAGAAGGTGGGCGCCGCCTAAGGCACTAGCGTTTTGTGCTAACATGCTAACAGCCGTTGACATCCACAGGCCTCCAAGCTCTCCCTGCACACCGTGGAGGGGACGCCGGACGAGGAGCTGCCCGTCCTCACGGCCGAGCAGCTCGACGACATCTCTGACCCAAACGTCATGGTCAACAAGATGATCACCTTGGAGACCAAGTGTGCTCAGATGAAGCCCAACCTGGGTGCCATCACAGAGTACAAGAAGAAGGTAGGAGCAAGAAAGTGAAACGCTCATTTGTCCCAACAGCAAAGGGGGGCATCGGTACCAACATCACACTCTTATTTAGCATCTGCACTACACAAATTGCTCTATGATTAATTGCTTGACCCACTAATTTGGGACGACACCTGCAGGAGGAACAGTACCTGATGCGCGTGGCCCAGCTGGACGAGATCACCAACCAGCGGGACAATTTCAAGCGCAGCTACGAGGACCTGCGCAAGCAACGCCTCAGCGAGTTCATGGGCGGCTTCAACATGATCACCAACAAGCTGAAGGAGAACTACCAAATGCTGACGCTGGGGGGCGATGCTGAGCTGGAGCTGGTGGACAGTCTGGACCCCTTCTCAGAAGGCATCATGTTCAGGTAAGTGTCCACGTTGTGTTTCGGTGTCAGCCCCTCCACTGATGCCCGACTTTTATCGCGCAGCGTGCGTCCGCCGAAAAAGAGCTGGAAAAAGATATTCAACTTGTCGGGAGGAGAGAAGACCCTCAGCTCCCTGGCACTGGTGTTCGCACTGCACCACTACAAGCCCACGCCCCTCTACTTCATGGACGAGATCGACGCCGCGCTGGATTTTAAGAACGTCTCCATCGTGGCGAGTTACATCTACGTGAGTACCAAGCCGAGCGTCCTTTAAGCAGCCTTGCCAACACGACATTCAGCACTGACCAATTTTCATCTCCCCCCCGCAGGAGCAAACCAAGAATGCTCAGTTCATCATCATCTCACTGAGGAATAATATGTTCGAGATTGCCGACCGCCTCATCGGCATCTATAAGACGCACAATACCACCAAGAGCGTCGGGATAAACCCCAAGACAATCGTGTTCCGAGAACATGACGCTATCACCGCCTAGGAAGTCTCTCACTTCAAGCGCCACTTCCCTGTCTCGTCACTTGTCATACACAATGCTGCTATTTTTTTTAAGACTTGTTTAATAAAGATTTACATTTTAATCACAACTCTTTAGTTCTCAGGGTCTGATTTCAAATCTCCGCAAGGCTTTGCGAACTAAACACTTCCTGCTTCCACAAGAAGACATCCAACAAGTGCACAACTCCTTCCCACCAATGGTGCAACTTTCGTGCCCGCAAACACAGAAAATCAAAAATACACCAATGCAAACTAGAATAATTTAAACAAAAAACTGATGCAAGATTTCCGTGAACTACAAAAACAAACATGCAACCGTAGTGAAGATAAGCAGTACGGTTGGATGTTTGAGCTACGTATAAAAAAACTTTATTGTACAACATTTAAAAGTTAGCATTTTGCTACATAACAGAAAGCGGTTCCCAGGTCAGGCCATGACGTCAGACTTGTAAAGAAGGCAGTCAACTCCTGTGAGAAGATTTCTGACATTGAAAAAATGTGACAGCTCCATTTTACTACAAGCTCCTGTACCACAGTGAATTCCATTCCTGCCCAGTCCCAGACGGGCATGAAGAGCTCTCCTATCAGGTCTCGGCTTGACTGAAAAACGCCGAGCCAGCACAGTGATGCCACCACTAGCAAAAGTGCCAACAACGGCAAAAGCAGTTTGACTCGTAGCCAGGAGGACTCCCGCTTCGGTCCGCCATGAACCTCGGCTGCCGCCCCGCGGCATTGCGTGCAGCAGCAAACCTTGGGGATCGGCGCCTCGTCCAGACTACCAAGAGTGACGGCGGCCCAGTGCCGACGCAGGTAGTCGGCGGCTCGGGGTGCGACCGAGAGGTTGAGGGCGGACGGCAGACTGGCGCCGGTGAAGTTGGCCACTCGCTCCCTGAACATGTGAACCTTCTCCAGGAAGACCAAAGGAGAGTCCTCCTCCTCAATGGACGCCGCAAAGGAGACCAGGTCCAGCTGCTCTTCCTGGAGCAAACCAACACCAACTGTCACCGCCTTTTCCCTCATTTGTCCACTCAGGGGTTCACCAAAAATAAATAAAGTGGCCACATTTCCAAGGGAACCACATACAGTGAGGGAGTCCTCGGTTTACAGTCCCGACTTGGGACGTTAAGAGATTATGAAAATAATGAAATAGTTTCAACAGTGCCAGAATAAAACATCCCATGGCACAGAAGGTTTCTGCTGTACTTGTTTTCATGCAACTATTTACTGCAATTAGGTTGGGGATTTAAAAAAAAAAAAAAAAAAGGGGGGGGGGGGCACAACAAGTTATGCACAAGCTACGACTTGGGCAGTTTTGACTTAATGTCTCTTTTAAATATCAAAACAGTTGCCATTTAAGTTGATAATCAATTTGTTGACGACTAATCAAATGTCACACCGTTAATGCAAAGAGACCTCTGAAGAAAGGGTACACACCTGTAGTTCCTTGACTCTGTGGATGAGTGGGTCATAGGCCCGTGACACTTCATCCAAGCTTTTGTCCAGAACCTCCAGGTAGGCTTGTCGCTTCCTGAGCAGCACCATCTCCAGCGTGTGGAAAAACTCCGTGACTTCTTGTCTGTCCTGCCTGAGCACAGCCTCGCAGCGGGCTTTTTCCTGCTCCAGCTGCTCGCACAGCTCACATACCTAAACACACGCAAAAAATGAATAGTGACAACCCGAGTCCCAAGGTTTCAAGAACAGCACGTTGAACACATGGTCGCAAAAATAACTAATTCAGGTTGCACTCACCTGTGACCATTTGTGCTCAGAGAGTCGTGCCAGAAGGAGTGAAGGAGTCCGCTTTTCTCTGGCGAACGCCGCTTGCAGGTCGTCGATGGTGTGGCTCTGGTGCTGGCCCACAGTCAGACACAGGCCGCAGATGAGCTTACGGTCTTGGACACAGTACATATTGAGGGGCTGCCTCGGGTGGTCTGGACACAAAGGGGGTCTGGGCCCGCTGTCCCCTTGGTACTAAAACAGACAGACACAAGTCCATTAAAACTGCTGGAGGGTCATTCAGGGGATCTTCCCTACCTTCTCGATAATGGCGCGCAAGGACACGTTGGCAGGCAGCGCGTCCACGCCCGCCATGGGCAGCTCCACCATGCTGCGGCAGTTGGGGCACTTGAGCGGCTGGCGCAGCGGGCGCCAGATGGAATAGTTGTGCGAGGCGTGGAGCAGGCTGTCCAGGCAGCCCCGGCAGAAGGTGTGCGAGCAGGGCAGCACCCGTGGGTCAGAGAAGAGCGAGTAACACACCGAGCAAGTCAGGTCTTCCTCCAGGTTGTCCATGCTGGACACTGACGGGGAAGTGGCGACAAGATGGAGGAAAAACAGCCACAACATTAGCTACAAAATGGAATCACATCCAATATAATTGCCGATGAAAATAAATTGGACTCGTTCGTTGTCCAGCTTTTTATTTTTAATTGATCATGAGCGAGTTTATTGCACTTCAAGGCTATGTTTGGAACATTAGAAGGAGAAAAACCCACGTTTCGTTATTGCACAGTACATGTTGAATAATAATCGTAAAGTGACCGTAGTTTGTCGATATTGTCAGTTTTGGTCAAGACAAATTAAATGTCTTAAATGGGACGTTTCACGCCACAGACCAAGGCGTAATTGGATACAGCTGGGAAGTTTGACAGTCAGCTTGTCACCACGACCTTTTTGTTGTATTTTGGGTTCGGCTCCCGTCCATTTGTCAAGCACGCAGTAGACCCTGAACTTTAGCTGCTAGCAATTTAACTCACATTCTCATCGTTATTTACATACCTTTGGCTCAAATGTTCGGTGTTTGCTTTCCAAAAATCTCTCTTCCGTTTCCCGTTGGCTTCTCGTTTCGTTTTAGAAAAAGCGAAAATGCCCTTTCAGTTAAATGCTATTTAGTTCTAGTTTGGGAATTTTTACGTTACAGCTACATTCGGTTGAAAAGTCATGTTACATACAGGTCCACATCGTCCAGGAATTAGAGCGGTGCTGATAATGTCTCAAACATTTCATGACAGAAAACGCAGCATGTGTTGACGTTTGAAAAAAAAAAAATATCCGTAACCGGAAATACGTCATCTTCCAATGCGCATGCGTACCTTTGAACAAATCAGGCTCCAACCTGCCAGAATTTGAAAGCCGGCAGAACCGTTAACGGCTAAATTTAGTGTTTTTCCACCCGTGGTTCAAAAGAATAGACACAAATACATACTGTGGGGTTCACTATTTATTTATTTTAGCCTAAACTGTAGCCTACCTCCCCAAACGTTTGGGTTCACCAGCTTATCTTCAGTGTCATAGTTTTAATTTTTTGTCAAGATTTGAAATCACATCTCTGCTAATGAGGAATGCTGAAAAAAAAATCTCCCCTATGTCCAACAGAAATGTTATGAGCACAAAATGTAATTTGTTTTTTTTTACACTGTCTTGAGTTAAACACAAACCTGAAGTACTTAAGTTTGTGAAGGACACATGATCACAGGGCTAAATAACTCCCAAATGTACTAAAGTTACTGCAAATTTGTTCATGATTTATTTATTCAAAGGTTCCACTAAGGGACAGTTGGACACCCTTTGGACCTTAAAAAAAAAAAAAAAAGCATGAGGTCGGACTCCCTCATAGTCTGAGATAATTCTCCTGAAATAAATTCTTTATCTCCCCTCAACTGTCAGTTGAAAAAAAAAAAAGTTCCTGGGATGACTCTTGAAAGACAAAGATTGTGGTCAAAATGATGCATATTGTTGAGGCCAGCGGCAGGTTAGACCAATCAATCTTGAGGCGTCACTTTGCAGTACATGTGCAAAACCATACAGATTATTTAGCAAGTGAGACATTAAAAGGGGGGAGTAAGGGAAGGGCAAATGTGGAACATTTAAGCACAGTTTACTTAAAATAAAAATTACACTGTATCCACAGCCTAAGGAACCTATAAGACCCTAAAATAAGGAACTGTGTCATCATTGAGTACATGCAAGGGTTATGAGCTTCACAATCCTATGTGAAAAGGGCCTATGTTCACTTCTCCCTTTCATGGTAAGTCAATTCTATGGCGACTAAACTGCAAAGCAGTGGTTTTGCTGGACTTCAATTCAAAAACGGAATCAATTTATGGGGAACAACAATTCACAGCACCAAGCCTGTAATGTGGTGGGCTTGTTATGAAATCGCCTTAACAGAAGCCATGAAAATAAAAGCTGAGGGAGGTGGGGAAACAAAACAAAACAAAAAAAGCATTAAAAGGAACATGCCAGAGGCAACAAAGAAAAGCCCCAAAGCCACCCAATGCATCTTCATAATAGAATGCACCCCTTCTGTGCATCTGCCATTCGCAATGTCCAGTGTCCATTGATAGCAACTTAAAAATAAGTGAAAACAAAAAATATTCGTTGCACTGATTTTTTTTTTTCTCTCTTCCGTTTCTTCTTTCGGTATCCAAAGTTCTTTGTTTCAGGGATTTGAGGATCAGCCTCAAAGGCCGAATTTCTTTCTCCTTTTCTAAACTTCGCTGCGTTTCCTCGCTCAAGATGTCGCATTTGTATCTCTGCCGTCTCCTGCATGCGTCCTCGCACACTCCCAGTCACGCACACACAACCCATCCGCCCATTCTCTCTCTCTCTCTCGCTCGCTCGCACACGTGTCACGCAGCCAGACTCCTGGCCCCGCCGCCCCGGAGGGGAAGAGGAGGGTGTCCCGTCGGGACGTCCTGTTGGGAGATGAACCTGGCTCCTCAGCGCTGAGTCCAGACATTCATACGCAATGGCTCCATTCACACACACGTCTGATAGTGTGGCCGATTGGGGGAAAGTGGCGCCCTCGAGGATTGTGATTTAAGAGTTTGTTGTCGTGTCTCCTTGGGCGGACATCGAGTTGAAGTCGTCGCTTCTGTTACGGAAGTTGTCGCGTTGCCATGTCTCTCGACATGTTTTGATGTAGGTGGTTTTGTTTTCTTTTGTCATACAGATTTGTTTTTTTGTGGGTTTTTTTCTTTTTTTTTTTTTTTGCAACATGTAGCCACTCATTCTCACTCGCACCCACTCGCCAACTCAAACTTCATTTGGGCTGCTTTCCCCCAGGAACGCCAAATGAAATCCACACATTTTTCTCTCAGATAAGATGCAGCCATGGATCCCACGAGCCAAGCACAATGGATCAAATTTCTCACACTCTCGCTCTCTCTCGCTCTCTCTTGCCTAATTTTGTTTATGTTGAACAGAGTGCTGCATCGTGAATAAAACTCCAGAATACCCCGGACGCCGTTTAGAACTGGAATCCCTCGGCTGGCACGTTGGCGGAGTTGAAGCCGTAAGTTCCGCCCTGGATGGCTTCGGGGACCAGGCTGTTATCTTCGTCAATCTGAGTCACACCCAAAGAGAGTGAGGAGGAAAGAGGAAGGGGTGAGTTTAACGGAGGAAGAGGACGTTTAACACCAAACAAACAAGTGTAGCCAGAGCCTTCAACTTACATCATCAGAGGAGAAGAACTGATCAATAATTTGATAAGCGAGCTTGTAGATATCACCATTTTCATGATTCTGCAGCTGCTCCACTTTCTCCAGACCTGTACAGACACAACAGCGTGTGAACAAAAACTCCCATCCCCACAAAAAAAAAAAAAAAACGCTCAATATCTCGATGCGTCGGACGCCCACCTCCACACTCTTCGATGAGATTCGCGATGGTCTCAGCCTTGTCGTCGGCCATCTTCAGGATATTGCTGAGCCCGTCCAGGACAACCTGCACCACTTGGGCGTCCTTCACCGTGAGCAGGTTACAGAATGGAGGGATGACCTGCTTCTCGATCAAGTGCGCCACCTGAAGGCACCGCGAGACAAGATTCAATTGACTTACTAGAGGACCCCCCCCCCATTGTATAAACCACAAAATTTTATTTTGTACCTGATCTTTCCTCCCACTTATTGTAAGGTTGCTGATGGCCCAGGCTGCTTCCTTCTGGGTTCCAAAGTCTCCCTAAATTGACATAGCGGGCAAGTTTGATCAATTTCAATGCTCCGTGCCATGTTAAAAAAAAAACAAATAAAAACAGAGAACAGTGAGAAGCAGGTACCTTGTCGAGAAGGTGGATAATCATGGGGACCAGCTTGGCATCTATGACCGCCTGCACCTGCTGCTGATTCCCTGCTGTGACGTTTGACAGGAACCACACCGCCTCCTACAGGACAAAAGGCGCAAATACAGCATGAAATTGTTTTTAATAACATGTCTCATAACGTTGTTCTCTCGCTAGTTCTTCATTACGTCTAGGCTGGATCAGAATCCGGACATCCACGCAAAGAGCGGATGCCTGGCTGAGACTTGCGTGCTGCGGGTGGGGTGAGAGCGGTGTTGAGGCTCTAATCATCGTCCATGTCACCAATCATACCAGTTGGGCCTCGAGTGGAAAGTGACTGGTCTCAGATGCACTCCGATATCAGCAAGGACTGATTCTCAGCGCTCTCTTGCCACCAACCCATTTGAAGTGACTCACACAATCAGCCATCAACACACACACCAACTACTCCCCCCTTCAACCAGTGCTCTTAACTCCAACTACAGCAGATGTCGGTCCTCATTGTCGTCGTCGCATTCTCCAATGTAAAGTCTACTCTTACTAGACTAATCTCATCCCCCCCCCACCTAAAACTTTCACACAACTTTCACACCAGAATGTCTCAGATGTCATCACTTCCAGCAACGCCAGGCCGTAGAACGCGGTGAGACGTGCACAGGTGTTACCTTGTTGATTTTCTCCTTTGGGTGTGACAGGAGGGCTGGGAAGTGGTTGAGAGCGTCACAGTTGAGCACCACCTGTGTCTGCTCATCTGTTCCAGTCACGATGTTGCCCACAGCCCTCAGGGCAGCGGTCTGGATGAAAATAATAGTTCATTGAGATCACTATTTCAAAATGCTTTCAATGAATTTCTATAGTCTTCCACCCCCCATACCTGAACTTTGACCTCCTGGTGGCTGAGCAGTGGGACCAGGTGAGGGACGATGCCAGAGTCAATCACCATTTGGATCTGCTCGTTGCCAGCATCCGTCAGATAGGACAGGGCCCACACCGTGTCCACCAAAATCTAGAAGCAGTGAGATGAGAGGGAATTACAGGGATGAAATGTGGAACTTCTTTACATGGCAGAAAGACTTCCTCAAACAGTTAAGCGTTTACTCACGTTGACATCAGTGTGGTGGATCAGCACACGCAGAGCTGGCAGGATCTACGGATTAAGAATGTAAATTATAAGGTGGACAAAAGTAGAAACGTTTCTGCAAGAACCGCAAGAACTCACACGGCGAGGACTTCATATTGTGCATTTTCAGAGCTACATCTAACAAAGCACAAACCTCTTGGATGGTCTCCATGGGCGGCGGAGGGTCTTTATGGCGGCACAGATTGACCATAACCCAGGTGACGTTGCGAAGGAAGGTGATTGGGATGGAAGGACTGATGAAAGACAGCAGCGGCTTGACCACGCCCAAGCCGATCACGTAGTCTCGGCATTGCGGGCCGTCGCCTGACCGAGAGACGGACGGGTACGCGTCAATATGACCTCTCAACTTTTAGGTGATGGCCAATCTGCCGACAGCTCACCGATAATGTTGCCCAAAGCCCAGACGGCCTGCTCGCACACATTTTGGTGAGGCGATTGAAGCAGCCTCAGGAAGCGCGGCACGGCGCCTGCGTACACAAACGGCTCCGTTAGCGGTTGTCCTCGGCTTTGTCGAATGCACCTCGTGCCACTTACTGGACTCCACCACAGCTTGGGTCTGCTCGGAAGTGCCGGACGCGATGTTGGTCAGAGCCCAGGCGGCCTCAAACTGCAGAGAAGGGCTGCGGGGAGGGAGAGACAAAGCGAAAGACATTAAGCGGTGTGTGTGAGTGTGTTTGTGCACTGGTGAATCATTTGTGTGTGTTGCCATTCCTGGAAGGTAAAGGTTGGAACACATTTGCATACATGCATCACCGTGCACCACAGGCATTTAAACTCGCATACATAGCCAAATTGGTTTTGTCTAACAGGTGCCGGGACGGGTTTCGACTTACTTGTCATCTCGGTCCAGGCAGTGGACCAGAATAGGAAGAATCCCGGAGCCTATCAGGTCGTCGATCGGCGGGTTGCGGTCGCTGGACAACAATTTCCTACATGACAGATACACAACATTCCATTATTTGCACGACAACATGACACATGCCGATGGGAGTGTGCAACACTTCAGAATTTGGAGAATGTTGACATGGACGAGATGGATGTTTGCGGCGTTTCTCAACACTCATACCTGGCGGCCTGAACAGCACTCAGCTGGATGCCTTGGTTATCACTGGTGGCATTCTACAACGCAATACGCAAAAGTGGATTAGAGTCCTGCTTGATGGACACTGGCTACAACACGGAATAAGCGAGGAAAAGCAACTTACTTGCACTATTGCGTCGAGGGAGGCGTTTTGCTGACAAGGAAACATATTAGAAAGTCGTTAGAACCGACAGGACATTTTGCAATAAATGATCATTGGCTAAATGACATCAAGTGGCATCTCTGATCCTAAAATAAACGCTCTTGCCCTGATTGCATCCAAGTGGAAAATAACTAGAAATGTATAAGTACATCAAAAGCCACACTGTGCAAGAGGAGAAATCTAAAAAATATTAGTATACATAAAAAAAGAATTGCCATAAATTGTCATTGGGGTAACCAACATAAGATAATCTGCTCTACACCCCAGAAGCAGATACATTTATTTTAAACGCAGTGAGGTGTCTGGAATGGTAATTATTTTAATTGGAGCAGGCGGTCCACTTTTCCCCACAAAAAAAAAAAAAAAAAAGACCCTCCTGGCTGCGCACCGGTGACTCAGAGCAGCGTGTCATTGTTGATATACGATGAGGTAGACCGCCCCGCTCGAGCACGGAGCGGTTAGCCTGATTGAATCTCGAAAGTGCCGAGTAGCCTCTTTGATGCCACCGTGCCTCGCGCTCGACACGGTACCGACGATTACGTTTGACCAAAACATGCCAGCGACAGAACTGATTAACGGCAATTATGTTAATAGCGACGGGAGAAACAGAAATGAGTAAATCGAATTAAGAGCTCAACAAATTCAACTACCGTGGATATCGCCCGCAGTGAAAGAAATGTGACTGTCTGGTCCTTATTTCGTGCGTAGACTTTTTGTTTTGCAATAAATGGCGGAGCCTCCATAAATGGCACAGGAAGGCACAGTCCATTATCGTTGTACTCGGCGTTCTTTGCTTTATAATCATGCCTTGAAGCACCCCCCCCCCCCTTACAAATGTTGAATTTAACTGCGACATATGAGGTCACAAAAGCTAGGGAATAGCGTAAGAAGTCGTTGCGGCACAAGATTGCACTTAAGATCATTTTGTTTTTATTAATATCCGCCGTCCTCTTGTTTTGAATTTAATAGCGACGCCGAGGTGATGCAAAACAACAAGAAAAAACTGCAATAACAAACAGCCGCAACGCCGATTCTCCAGGACGCGGCCTACCGATCTGAAATCTCCGTCCACGTCGGAATCCTCGCAAATGTCCTCATGGGGCACGTTTCTTCTCTTCAGGAGGTGCTCATCTCTCTTGTTCTGTTGAGGAGCAACCAAAAATTTCAGCCGGGCGACAGCGTGCAGATCTTAAGGCATCAGATTCAAGTATGACGTCAATTAATTAATTACCTTTCGCAGCTCCACCACCACCTCCGTCCTCTGTCTTCTCATGGACTGTGGAGAGAGAAAAACAAAGTATTATTAGCATCAGTATTGGACCAGAACACTGCAACATTTGAGCCCAAGAAAAACAAGTTGAGCTCAAACTTCCAAGCTTTCAGCACAGCAAGTCTTGAGCAACAGGAGCGAACCTCTTTTTTTAGACAGCAGAAGTCAGCCAGTCCCCTCAACTCCGCCACCCCAACACGGCGCTCACTAACACATACTTTAAACAGGGCTTGCAATAAAACATTTACAGCGTCAGATATTCAATTGACGTGTTTGGATGTTATTTTGATTATAAATCACTTTTTTTTTTTAAGAATCCAGGCAGTCAAATTAACATTTTTTCCACACGATAAAGTAAAGAAGGGTTTGAAAATGGCCACCACTGAATGCGTTAATGTTATTTGTATGTGTTTAAAAAACAGATGATTTATGCACATTTCACAAGAGTCCTATTCTGTAAATCAATTGATTCTATATTGGGGTATTACATTTTGTCTCTATTGCACCACTTGAGTACATACACTGTATGTTGATTCTTCGTGGATGAATACTACATACATCAAAATATATATATACAAAAAGTATATTATAATGGTGTCACTGTTATTTCATAGGAGTGACACTGAGGAATTTTGTTGTGTCACATTCAGATCCCCAACATGCCAAACCACCAGCGTCATAAGGCAGCTAGCTATGTGCACAGTCCAAATGATCACAAGACGTGACTTATGGTGCAATGGTTAGGGATCAAAAGTAATAGCATCAATTAAAAATCATAAATCAACTTGCAAACCCTCTGCTGTCAAAACCTGAAGTCTGGAACATGGACATCAGTAGACACTGGGTTTCATCCCAGGTATTGCTCAGTCGAACTTCTGCAACTATCTGCAATGTGTTGGGACATTTTCCTTTACGTCTTCAGCAAGCATGTTCAATCGAATTCAGGTCAGGTGATGGAGTGGGTCATTGCATTACATTCCACTTCTTTGCCTTGAAAAAAAACCAACCTCTGGTTGCTTTTGCTTCGGGCAGGTCTTTGGCCAGCTACACTGAAGTGGCATCAAATGAGTTCTGCAACATTTGGCTTACTACGAGAAGATATGATTTCCTGAAACACTTCATAAATCACCCTGCTGTCATTAAGTCAATAAATACCCAATAAATGCAAATGTTGCCAAAGAGCACCTGGTGAGCCAATTGTTACTTGAGGTCCTTTAAAAAGAGAGATATTCTAATTCAAACTCCGGTAACCAAGTTTAAATGCAACCCCCCTCGAATTACAGCTCAAAGTGTGCAGTTCAAACAAAATGATCTCATTTCATTTCAAAGTCATTGCAGTGGTATTAAGAAAGAAAAAAAATATGACGATGCACCAATAATAATGGATCGGTAGTGGCTTGCAGTGTTCACCGACGACTGTGATGAAGAGTCATTGACAGGACAGCTGCCGTGCACCGGCCTACCAACCTTACTGCGCTGCAGCACACACGCATGCACAAAAAAAAAAAAAACTACTTGACAAACTGGATGAATCAGTCCATGCAGCTTATATGCAGTCAAAACATGTCACCCCTCATAAACAAAACAACGGTCGGCGAGTGTTGGACAACGCGATCGTTGCAGTGCGAAATCGAGTAAATCATGTCAATCGGTAGCTTGCGTATAGTTTAACTTTAACCGTGTCAGAATGCTGGATTACCAAAATACACGAATTTAGCTCATTTTGAGAGCATCAAACTGCGATAAAAAGGACGATTAGACATAAATTAGACCCCCCACGCCATTGTTTTTATGCTAAAGCCGTGGGAGGGGGGGGTTATGGCTTCCAAGCTTAAGAGGCGCTAGCTAAACTGCAGCTTCGACGTGATGTTCATACGCCGCAGTATTAACTTCCCAATCTCGGGGATACTCCTCAATTTATACATTTTCCTCACGTATATGAAGTTTATATGTGTATATTAGAGTATTTGGCAGCGGTACACATCGAGTTCAAACGTTCGGTCGCTCCGCTGGAGCTAGCATGTCCGTCGAGGGCCTGGCTAGCAGCGAGTTAGCTGATCGAGCCTCTGTGGTACTCAGTCGAAATGCGGCTTAGAAACCGAGGCCCGTGCGCTGAAATCACCAAACAGCGGTCGGGATTTTCAAAAATGTTCTCAGTGAAGGCCCTGGTTGAAGCCTTCGGGCAAAGTTCCCGATGGTGCGAATTATAGAAACGACGTCACAGGGAAGCCAAGCCGTGGTGCCCCTGTTTAGAAAAACGGAAGGGGGGTAAAAAAAGCGTGAATTCCCTCATTTTATTTTTACCTCTAAATCCCGACCCTTGTTCTTGAAATTCTTCAGTCGCTGGTTGTCCAGTTTGTCGTTGTCGGCCATGCTAGCGGTTGCGGCGAGGCTTGAGCGCAGTTTATTTCACTCGTGGAATTAGCCAGTTAAGCTAGCGTTTCTCGTAGTTCCCTTTCTCGGCCTCTCTCGCTCTATTTTGCTCGCTCTCGCTGCCTCACTCGCTCGTTAACGGACTATTTTTTGCTACTGCTGGTAAGGCCGCAGTGCATGCTGGGATTGCCGGTGGCGGAGAGGAAGGGTGGGGGGGAGCCGCTCTTTTCTGATTGGTCTGTTGCAAGATGCCCGCCAACGCAGGTCAAAATTCTGCGTCAACATGACGAATTCGTCACAGCGAGTTTTGTTTATTTTATTCACTCTATGTTGTGTAATATTTTATATTAAGACACTTTTGATATCGCTTCACACGATAAAACTGCAATACGTGTGGACTAAAATAGAATAAAAAGATAAAGCAATTGTCTGAGATCTTTATTATAAATGAATGACAAATAATTGTGTGTATTTACATGCTGCTACCCAAACCGATTTGTTTTTATCGCATATTCTCCGCCTTTTATCACAGTGTCACATTTAAAACATAACATAAATAAGACATAAATATACATAGCAATATTAGTACGAGAAAGTACATGAACTCGATTATACAATGCATATTAAATAAATAAATATTCAGGAATGCTTCTCAATACATATATTTTTTTCAAGGACCCCAGCAGGCTTCACGTGGGGTGTTTACACCCTTTGACTCTTCTCGCACTAATGCCACAGGCCAAAGAAAGGAATCAGAGATTCTCTTTGATTCTGATGAGGAGGCTTTCTGTCACAGCTGTGTTGAGATCTTCCATCTTCAAATGACCCACTTAAATGTGATCATATATGGTAGATGAGGCGGCAGATAAGAGTGAACACAACATGTGATTGGATTAAGCATCAGATTAAATCACCCATCAGCCGCATATCAAAGCCGAAATCCTGAAGCCTTTTGACTTCATCTTGACCTGGATGTCTTCTTGCGTTTGCCTCAGTGGGGTCTTCATCAGGTACACCATCCTCCTGAAGCCTTCCTCCAGCCCTACGCCCGTGATGCCCGAGCAGGGCTGGATGAACCATGGCCTCTTGCCCTCGCACGCTCGCCTGAGGTCCAGCCTCTGGCAGACCGCTTCGGGACTCAGAGCCCCGCGCAGATCCTGTTTGTTGGACAGAACGACCAGAGGAACTCCTCTCAGGGTCTCGTACTTCAGCACCTTAAGGAACACAAGGCATGCGTCACCACCAGTTAGGACTCTATTTGGAAGTTTTTCCTACTTACTACTGTAAAGGGTTAAATAGAAACTTGAGCTTGCTCAGTCAAGTGCATCATCAATTCAAGTCACATTCATCTGCAGTGCAGCCCCGAGATTTTATGTATCAATCCAACCATCATTTTTAATTACCCGATGGAGTTCCTTGCCGGCTTCATCCAGCCTCCCTTGGTCCGCGCTGTCCACCACAAACACCAGCCCGGCCGTGTCGGCGTAGTGATGCTTCCAGTGAGGCCTCATCTTCCTCTGGCCGCCCACGTCCCAGACAGTGAGCCCCGGGCTGCTCCTGTCCGTCTCCAGCGTCTCCACGTTGAAGCCCACCGTGGGCACCGTCACCGTTCTCTCGTTGTACTTGAGTTTATACAGCAAGGTGCTCTTCCCAGATCGGTCCAAGCCAAGCATCAGGACCTGCGCTTGCCTCCGTGGCTTGGAACCGTGCATCCCCATGTCTGAGTCGGATTCCAAAAAGAAGAATGGGCTTGTGCGGTTGCGTAAGCCAAGCTCTCTTGCTCCCAGTGGGTCCCTGCAGTGCTGTCTGGCTGCAGTCTCAGTCTGCGGCCACGATGCTTTATGTACACACAAGTTTAAAGTGATCCCACCCCTCGTGTTGTGACCGGAGTCTCCTCAGCACTACGCAGCTTTCAGGAAAACTATTTATATCAATATAGTGACAGTGCAACTATGAAGTACGACGTGTAGTTTGTTCTCCGGTTACAGGAGTCAGATCACACCTGTCGCTAGATGTCAATCATCTAGCCCCGACATAATCGGAAGTGCTTATTTGGGTCATCCGGATTGTTTCCCCGTCAGGCAGTGGTCATGAATGACAAATATTGGATGCTATAAAAGAAGAGATCCATGATTTGAATCAGGATGAATTTAAATTTTCAATACTTTTTTCTTCTTTGACATAATCGTAAAAATCATCAATCAATTAATACGACAGAATACGCAGATGAATTATTTCGTCCTTTCTTGTTTTAATATCACCTTTATCTGAATTACACCTTAAAATATTGATTTTTTTTTTCTCCCAAATCTGAATATTTTATGAAAGCACACATATACAAATGCCAAACCAACATTCTGCAACGTTGATGATAAATGACGAAGGTTTGGATGAGAAAAATCCAAACAGGACATCTGAACAAATACACATCGCTGACAATACAATCTGAATTGCTTTCTTTGTTGCCGTGTAAACAGTAAGCGATGAGGATGCCAACATGAACACATTCATCTTAATTTTCATGTCTCTTTTTCAGATTTTCTTTTTAACACTTCTACTTTACATATATGACTTATTAGAATGAGACAGACATGCACGTTTTGAAAAATCACCCCGAAAAAAAATGGCAGCAGATATTACAGGAAACATACTGTTAAAAACAAGGCAACAATAATACACTTCATTCAAAGTTTTGTTTCATTTTGGGAAAACAGAATGTGATAGGATTTTACTGTACATTTTTTTCATCCAGAAATCATTAGTTGAGAGTGATTAGAGATGAATAACTCAACTATATTTTAACACTCTTTTAATGTGACCTCCTGCTTACCGATGAAAATGAATGACGTTATTCTATCCAACATAGCAGAGCAAATCGGGTCCGACTGAAATCATAAGACGTGAACGATCCGGAAAAAATAAAATGGCACCGATTGTTTATTATGAACTAAAACGTTCAAAAATGATAAAAGGTGGCAGTTTCAAGTGGACTCACCCTCATGTGTTATCATGAGAGGTGGCTCCTATTACTGTACAAACCTTGACTAACATTTGGAAATTACAAGGCTGAAAAATGTGAATTGATAAACACCGTCATAATGTTAAGGAGTAAGGAAACGTTATGTAAATGATGTCTTTTAAAAAAACAGTAGCAGTTCTTTGAAGATTTAAAATAACATCTATGCTAATTTCTGTTAGCGCAGGTAAGACGTTTATGTTAGCATTAAGCTAAATAATTTGCCACAGTTTGGTTGAACATTTGGGTGTTCAAACATCTGGTGGTCTTTGTTTTACTATTTGTCAGTTTGAGTTAACGTCAACAAAGAGTGTTAGCTTCTTTTTTGAAGAACCGTGTGAATGAGAGAGAGTTAGAATAGGCGCTAAGCAATAAGGGGAAATGCGTATAAAGCATATTGTGAGTGGACAAAAAAATATTTTGTCGGAGTATGATACATTTTCCTTCTATTGCTTCAAGATAATGAATCCTCAGTGATAAATTAATCTGTTATTTTGTTTGGGGTACACAAACTAATTAAAAAAAAAAACATTCACATAAAAAGATGAGCATGGTTTGATGCGTTATTTCAACATCTGCATTAGAATCGATACTCTCACCAAAAGTTCGGTTTCGATGTCGGACACCGTGGCCGTTCTACTGCTCGCCGGCCTTGCCTTTGAACTTGACCACCATGACGGTGATATTATCGGGGCAGCCGCGGTAGTACGACTGGAGGACGATGCTCTTGGCGCCAAAGTGCGGCTCGTCCAGACGCTCGCGGACGAAGCGCACGGCCTCTTCGTTGCTGAAGGTGTCCCACAGGCCGTCCGACGCCAGGATCATGAACTCTGGCTGGAGCTTGTTCAGGTCGAAGGAAAGGATGTCAGGGTCGGGGATGACCACGTTGAGGTTCTTCAGAGTGTAGTCGCCCAAGGAGCGAGACATGGCCAGGATTCCCTGGACGCGCCACGAGCCATTGAAACTGATGAATCCGCCTGACAACAACAAAAATAGAGTTGTTGACATTATTCAAAATTAGATTTTCTCTATTCCCGCAAATTCTCATTAATTCCAGTGGAAAGTTCCCACCATTCGATTTTACAATCCCGCAAGATGACATCACTTCCTGTACTAGCTAGGGCAACATATTCTCGAGTGTCTCGGAAAACGTTTGAGTTACATTCCGACTTTCTTACATGGCCAGGATGCGTCTCCGGTTTCCTCCTCAACAAGCGAGCAAGGTCATAGTTTAGCATTTCAAAAACGCTGAGGTCTTGACATCAGTCTACAACAGACTGCAAAATGTACAAATACAACCCAGTGGAAAAATACATTACGTGTTCAGCATTGCATAAAATAAAAGGAGTTTTCATAAATTAGGGAACATTAGACCACAGTGTCAGTTAGTTTTATTAGCTATTGATAATGATGAGGGAATATTTAGCTAATAGGTGCTTGGAAAATATTTAAATATTAATCATAAATGTTGAATAACTATGACTTTTTATTTAAAATCCGCCCTTCCAGGGAAATTTGTGTCTACTATTTATAATCCTTAACGGCCGTTTGTTTTTGAACCAGTTGCCTTATGTTTTTTTTTCCTCCAGTACCTAAATTAACCGTTAGATGGCGATAAAAGACTATTATGCAAAATTGCCCCACAGGCTCACACCTCTGGCCAGGTGCCATCATCACCAGCACTCCAGAGTGCATGCGGCGAAGAGTCGGAGGCAGAATTATGGCTCCAAAATGCCGGTGTTTGTTAACATGCACATTTGATTCAACCAAGACAAACCGCCGAGTAAAAGAGGCAGCGGCGCTCATGACTGTTTTCACGTTGTTTCCCAAAGTGAGAAATTGATTTGTATGCAGTCAGTGTGCGTGTGTGGAATCTCTCACCAGCTTTCTGGATCCTCTTGCGCTCTTTCAGCTGGTAGGGCTTGTGGTCATGCGATAGCGGGATGGCCTTGCCGTCTTTATCGCACAGGACTCCGCGCGAGTCGCCCACGTTAGCGACCGTCAGCTCCTTATCGGACAGCAGGGCCACCAGACATGTGGTGCCTGAGGGAGGAGGAGCACAAGAAAGAATGTGACTGATGCGGAAATAATTGACTATAAACCTGAGTCCATCTATTTGGCTCGGGATGAACCATACAAATATCATAGATCACCACTTCCTGCTTGAATTTTGTTATTTGGGAGTCATGAATTATTTACAAGATATTAAAGCAGGCATATTCTGCATTATTTTCCTTCATTTCAGTAACATTTCTGTGATGCATTCGAGTCAAAACACCCTAAGGATGAAGAATAGCAGCACACTTTTGAGGGTTCTCAGGGGGCCATCTTGCCACTCTACTGTGGCGTGTGCCAATGTAAACATGGCTTTACGTTACCATGACGACAAGCGGCGGAGCTAAGGAGTCGCTTGGGGCAATGAGCCGACGCACGTTACTATATGTGAAAAGTCTCACAGCACACCTCCAAAAAACACTAACATGTTTTTAAATTAGTAGTATTGCATTTTATAAAATGATGCAAAAATGACATTAACTCAAATGCAACAAAGATAGTTTGTGCATTCATGCTCAAAGAATTTGCGTTTTATGGCCACAGGGGGCAGTGTAATGCACACGGACATTGTTTGCACAGAGGATAAAGAATATATGCCAGAGAGGGTTGTATCAAATTTAAAAGGGCTAATATTAGCCATGCGGCCACACAACACTGTTATTGTAACCTTTAAAAACAAAAGTGGGGAAGGCCTCGCCTTTCTACGAACGGTTCGGACTGAAGCCCTTTGTGTGCGATCCAAATTTTTTTTTTTTCTTATTTCTGCTCTCTCACACACACAAAAGACTAAAGTGGTGGGCGTAAGAGCTCGCTTTTGAAGGGCTACTGGGCATCCAGCTCTGGCTTTGACTACAATGGGAAGTGTGAGGGCTGGGTTACATGAGGAAATGGCTGTAAACATGTAAAAATAGTCGAGTCAAACTCAGGATACAGTTTCAATAAACAGAAAACATGAAAAGAATTTCCATGTTCTGAAATGTAGTTTTAAGCGTGAAGCAATTCCATTCGTCCGTTGGTTGACTGACGTGCAATTTATGTCGGAGATGCTTCAGGGTTAGACGGAACGACATAAATCTCATTTTAAAGGAGAGATGAGATTCGAGATTTCTCGGTAGCAAAACACTTTTAGTTTTCCCTTTTTGTGGCATTAGGTGAGATGAAGTCTTACATGGAAATAGAGAAATACAGCAAGAGGGAGTGCGGTGAATACTGATGACACTTCGATGCAGACATTTTTTTTTTTTAACGGGAGTGAAAAATAATTGCATGAGTACCTAATCCGACATATAGCTTCTCCTGCACTGTGCCACGCTGTTCGTTTAATTAGCCTTATCGGGATCCCATAGCGATAGAGATAATGGACGGAGACGGCTCGCTAGCATACTCTTGGCCAATTAGGCAAGCCTTTGCTTAGCAACTCGTCCGCCAATCTCTATTAAAATAGCACACGCTATGTTCATGCTAATTATCCGTTTAGCTTGGACAAAAGAAGATTGAGGTCTCCACCCAAATTACAATCCACATTTATTGTTGTGTTAGACTTTATGGCAAGTACTAAATATAAATATGTGAGGGCAAAATTATAAAATTGTTCTAGGCCCTCCTGCTTATTAGTAAACCCACAAAGTTCAAGCTAGGAATGCTATAAAAGTTAGCAACAGTGAGACAATCTGAGCAAAACAAGCGTTTTGCAGATTTGGAATATGTGAACTGATTTTGAAAACGGGAAAGACCGCACAAATGGGGCTGGAAAGAAAAACGTTATGCTAAAAAAGATTTATTGCAAAATGGTTTTTAAAATCCTGCCTCTTCTCTGCCTTCTGTGTGAAAGTCATTCACCTTGCGAGACAAAAACAAGTGGATGGAAAGATTTACCACAAACAACCACCTCTGCTGTCACCTTTAATTTTTCATGATGGCACTCACGCATCAGTGGGCAACTTGTGTTGTGTGTCAAAACCTGTCGTTGTGCGACAAAGTTCATGCCGTCACGTCAAGGTTAGGTGTCGTCGCACACCGCGCTGCGTCAAGGTGACTGTTTCCGACCTGAAGCTTACGGCCAATTCCATTAAAGTCACATCACTCTTATCGCCACTCGGTGTTTGCTGATAAGCGACGAGGGGACGAAGAGCCCGTGGGGGGGGATGAATCAGATATATCGCGGACTACCAGTTCATCTGGGAGCATCTCTTTCGCTCGCTCCCCTGCCGCTTAATTCAGTCCCCGATTGCAAGAAAGAGGAGATAGCTGCGAATCAGCCACAATTGGACGAATGAGCAATTACCTGATCAGCAATTAACCCCCCCCCCCCCTCCAAGACGCTGACACTGTAATAAATTGCAACTCTAAACAAGCATTATCTTTCTCTAAGTTAAATCACAGCCAATGCGTCTCGCTGTCTGGACAAAAATAACAGCTCTGGACGGAAGCCCTTTGCGCGGTTAAAAGCTCACAAAGTATAAAAAAAAAAAAAAGACAAAAGGGATGAGGAGATGGCTTTTCTTGCTGGGACAGCATTGATCAGTAAGCGGATGCTGGCTGGAGTACAGAAGAAGAAAAGGACCAGCGTAAAAAAGGATAACGAGGTCGGCGGAGGGCGAGTTGTCGACTTTCGCGAGGAGCTGTCGCCTATAGAGACTTGAATTATTTTTTTTGTTGCAACCAATGTGTCATGTGAGCTTTCTCGAGTCGATGAGCTGGAGAATAAAGTGCTGACAAGTCACATGTTGGAAATTAAGTTATTATTCACGCAACGCATTGTTCGAACCCCTAATCCAATTTAACAATCTAACCCCTTCACCCTTGTTTAAGTGAATTACTCCTCTCAGTGTCATCATTATTATTTTTTTAGTCTTCCTGAGCGTGAAGGTTTAGGCATGAAACTTTAAAGTCCCAGTAAATGGAAAATCTACCAGAGCGATAATAGTTTAGGAATTGACATTATAGTTAATTTTCAATTTGTTGTGACTTTTTAAATTTAGCCGTTAGCTTTATTTTTTTCGAGCAGGTTTAATTTGTTTTCATTGGTTTTATTTTTTAGTATTTTCTTATTTATGTAGTGCAGGATAAAAAGGCATGTTTTAGAGACAAAGAATTATTCCTTTCAAAGACAGACAAAAATACTCCGACGGTGGCGATGAATACAAGATCGGATTTTACAAGTCTACAGACAACGGCGCGGCAGCAAATAAAAGCGGAACAATCGATACTGAAAATTACTGCACAGCACAGGGGCTATGTACGCATCATACCCCATGAGGGGGGAGAAAAAAAATAACCTTCATCATGATAATAAACTTTATTGCTCATTCAAGGAAGGTCATAAGTCTTAATAATATTCCCCACTCATTGAGATGGTTACCAACCTGCTAGCGGCGAGTGTTTGTATGTTTGCGGGGAATTTGAGATCATTGGAAGAGTCGTTACAGGTTTTATGGACCAACTGGGGGATATTTTTCAATACAATTTTTTTTTTATTATTATTGCGCAAATGAAGAGACTTTTCGAATTAGGCGAGCCATCATGAAATACTCTGTGTCGAGTGAAGAATATTCAGAGACATTTAATAGCTTATGATATTTTTTAGACTAACGAGAAAAATTTTAATACAAAGTCATATTTGGTTTTTCAATCCCGCTACGTCCCCTGACCAATTAAAAGTCTCCTGAACTTTTCCTGCTCCCCGCTCGTCGGCTGCTTACATCACTCTCCTAAACAACTAAAACTTCCGCGCGTCCCCTTCGTCTGACCCCCCCACATCTACCACCCGCCCACTCCTCACCCCTTGGATCCCTCCAAAAATAATTACTACAAGCCTTGTGAAGATTGGCTTGTATTTAAACAGCTGAATAAGCAAGGCCCGAGGCTTGCTGACAGTCATTGTTCAACAGGAGAAGACTGAAAGAGTGTGAACTTGAAGACATCACCATGGATTAGCTCAATGGTATGCTTCATTCCAACCTGTTTTACACGCAAAGTGAAAATGAACAACTGAGATAACGTGGTTGCAAAACTGTGCACACCCTCTGACACACGTACACACCTGCTTCATTGTATGTGGCGGAGAGCTTTGCCAATATTTCCCGGTCCAACGTCAAGATCTGCTGCTCCAGGATAGACGGGTAGGACAGGGTGTCCTTTTTCTCCTCCTTCTCTTTATCCTTTTCCTTATCCCGCTCTCGCTCACGTTCATAGGTCAGCAGCTGCTGGCGTAGCGCCTCCGGCAGGTGAGCCTTTGCGTAGTCAGCAGCCGCCTGATAACAGACAATGGAGAGAGAGAAAATAAAAACTGAGGTCCATGTAAATACATTTTGAGACTGGTACAAAATTAGATTTGGTCTCAGTTGGTGCAGCGGAAAATATTTATTTTTGATGCAATATCAGGAAAGAATTTCGATTCCTCATATTGTCCTAAGCAACCGTTTCCTGTGTGGAATTTAAGTTCACATTGGACTTTGGATGTTCCAGAGTGTGTTATTGATTTATTGTGTAAAACAAATAAACCCAATAAATTCTGATTAAAAAAAAAAAAAGGAAATTAAATGGCGTCAAAAAAACAGATGCTCTAATGTCTGAGTAAGCTAACTTAGCTCCCTAGAGAGCAGATAAAACCTTTGGACACATTTTTTTTTTTTTTTGCAGCCTTTCTCTACCCCTGACTCAGCGCAGAATCAGGAAAACAAATCCCACTCAACCAAGGTCATGAGGTTCAGGTGAGCACACATATCAGATAATACACTTCACGGAGGCGTCACTAGATCATATTTCATTTGTTCTTGAGAAGAATCTGTAAAAAAAAAAAAAACACAAAGTATCTTCTCAACTTGAACGATTTCAGGCCGAATTACAGAGATACGATGAGCCAAACGCTGAGCCCGTTTCTTCCGTCTTCATTTCAAACAAACCCCCATCTTCCTTTCCTCCGTCTACGTCTCATTATGAAAATTGCTTTTGTGGAATCTTGTTTTTCCTTTTTCACTCATCGCCACTGTGTGTAGCTGAGTCGCCGCAGCTTGTCTTCACCGGCTCGCTTCCTCGCGTCCAAACACCGCCGATGTTTGCTTCTCCCCCTTGAGTGTGTCTCCATTTAAATTCTCATCATCCGTTCCCGTCTGCTTCCGTGGTAACATTCCACACCGCAAAATGTATCATTGTGTATTATTCCCCCGTACCGACCGTTGAAGTGCCTCCATCCTGCGGTTGCCATGAAAGGAGCCAAGATAATAAACTGAGTTCAGGGGTCATAAATAGAACAGGAAGTGCATTGTCCCGCTGCGTCGTACAGTGCCAATTACTGAGCAGTTTAATTGACGGGCCTGTCAACCGGAATAAAGGACTGGTGGCAAAGTCCCTCATGTCAGATCTAAATAGAGCTTCGCTGTACATTATAAATGTATGAGCTATGCCTAAGCAGATGTTCAAAGTGAGTTTGGGCTGGTGTCCAGTGGAGAGATTCTTTAGTGAATTAAAAATTGCAGCATTAAAAAAAAAAAAAAAAAAAAAAAAAGACAGGCAGAGGTGATTGTGTAATAAAACCAGGATAACTCAATATTTGGACAGATGGGGGGAAATTAAGTATCAGCGCGGTGATATTTATTACACGCTGCTACAGTAAAAGTAAGGGAGCTAAGCAGTTGGACAAAAAAAAATTGTTAGCTGATGTTTGGAAAAATAAAAATGAGCTGAAATGCTAGGTGACGTTTGGAAAAATTAAGCCAGGCTGGTCGATTTAGAGTGCCTCGTTGTTGGCTCTGAGTGTGCGCCTCATGCAGAGGAAAGCAAAAGACCCTAGGAGGGGAAATTTATTTATTTATTTATCCATCTATTTACATTTACCGATTTATTTATCCATCCATTTATTGATTTATTTTAAAGAAGTCCTACGTGAAAAGTAGCTTGTGGACAGGAGCCGGTGCGACAGCCATCGAACGCCTCGTTGAAGGGGCGAGGAAAAGCCTGGTGGGACGTTCAACCCCAATTTAGTCCATAATGAGCTTCCCTGTTTGTGGTTTCTGTAGTACGAATCGTTATCCTTTTGCTCGTTAAAGCCAACACATTCATTAGTCTCAAATATGCCAGTCAGTCCCCTAATCGTTAAATTATGTGGGCAATTAAAGTGACAGAATGAATATTACACGCCGATTGACCTTTCATTTTCCCTGCATATAATTATATTGAAACCAAAATAGGATTAAGGGTGAATATATAAGAATTGTGAGCAAACTGCCCACATGGACGGCCAATAAGCATCGCTCTCAACCCACACACACACGCTGCATCATCCATCCTGTCACGACACTTACCAGGCCAAGAGAAACACTAGTGCCTCTTAAATATTCTTCATCCATCACATCTAAAAGCTGGCAGACATGAAAAAAGTCATACAAGCATTCCTTTAAAAAAAAAACCCTCAGGGAATTTTGTACAAGAATCTTTTTTATCCCCTGCTGATGTTTTGACAGATAAAGTCATTGGTGGAGAAAAAGGAAGAGAAGAGGACACACTGACTGGAAACGTGAAGACCACTCATTAGTATCACTCGAGTGCATCGTTTCGAGAGGAAGGAAGGAGAGTTGGTCCCTCCTGATAGTTTGAAATGAACCATCAAAGCAACGGCACGCAGAGAAATGATAAAGTGCAGTAGATGACAGGCAAGTGAGAAATGGAGACGTCGGCTGGATTTACACTGCGGGGACTCAATTTTTGTGCCTGGCGTAAGTCATCAGTGGAGTTTTCTTCCTTTTGGGTATTTTTGCAAAGTTGACTCGAAGTCTATATATTATGGTGATGATGATAATAATAATGCATTCATAAAAAATTGACAAAGTGTTGCACCACCTACGCCAAAACTTACACTTGCTTTTAGCTGGTCTAAAATGTTGTCTACTTTCTGTCATCAAGTTGCCAGTGAAGAACAAACATCTGTCCATCATCTAACCTCTGGACCAGTTCTACCAGAATATTCAAGCGGGTGCATTCTATAATGTGTGCGGATCCTATATGTTGTATTTTGTCTGCTGTTGTTGAGCAAACATGACCAATTATTATTTTTTTTTAAAATGAACAAATCGTACCAATCCGTTTGACCCGGATCGGATTTAAAGGGCCTTCGGCACCAGGACCGTTTGCCAGGAAAGAAAAGTAACATGGCTTCGGAAAAACCAAACAAAAACACTCTCAGTTGGAAATGTTTGTTTAGCCTCGCAAACACCCCCGTGTGTTCTCACGCACAAATCTTAGCCTGGCATCGCTAAAACTGTTTTGCTCACCCAAACATTGAATCTCACAGAACCGCAACAAACCCAGCACAGATGGGCTGTCGTCTGGAGGATTTACCGAAGTATGCAGCCACACTGTGAGATTCAAATAAGATACCAACTGACACACACGGCAGTGAACCACAACCACGGTCAGTCAGGAAAAAGATCTTTACTCGTAGTAGAAGTAAGACCTCACCGGGTGTCCTTCCCATGACAGCTGCTCCATTCCAGGAAGGTGAAAACTCAGATTAAACCGTAACGGTCCACGAGGAACGCTCATGTGCTTGATGCATTCGCCTCACCTTCGAGAAAGACGATCACATTCCCTTCGTGCGCACACTTCACCCGATTGTTTTTATTCTATTCCAGCAATCTGAAGCTTGCATCTGCTGGTAGAAACTGTGCTATCGATCGATTGTATGAATATTTACATGGTAATGCAAGCGTGCCTAAATTAGACCGGTATTTACTCTCATTGCCATGCAGAGTGTGCTTGCATTCCTGAAGACCGCTCGAGTGTTGCACCCTGCCACAGCTCATCACACTCTAATGAACGTCGTCACGTCACAAGTCTGTCAAACACACACACACACACACGAGGCATCTTCGTTTGCCTCTCGACAAGATTTGAAGGCCCTTATCAATCATTTTCTGGACGGAACCTCTGTAAAAAGGATTTGCTGATAGATTAATGGCGTTTGTCTGAAAGCCGTTTAATACTTGAAAAGCTCCACACGCACATACGCTCTTGTATCATTCAGTTGTGACTTCACACAAACTGCCCCCAAGCTGTGTTAAAACCCCAAAACTTCAGTCGACTGATTTATGCGACTGACTCGCTGCCGCTAACAAAATGGAGGCGAGCCCGCCCGCCGCCGTCGCACACGTGGTTTGTTGTGACATTAAAACTCAAATGGAGCCTCAGCCAAACCTCACTTGCAAGCCAGTAACAAAAAAAATGGAGTTTTAAAATCAGAATTTATATCAGAGCGTCATCCAGGTCCTGAAGAAGCAAAGCAGCCCCAGACCATCAATTAGTATAACTGTTTCACTTTTTACATGATGTTGTTTTTCTGAACTTCTCTCCTAAAAGTCTTAGGAGGCATTTCGGCATTTTTTTTTTTAAATCTCTTGAATGAGCCTAACTTGCAATGTGGGAGGATGTTGGCGGAAGCCACATAAACACAAAGAGCCAAGATTGCAATGCAGGACCGCTCCACTGTCACTGTTGCTTATGCAAGCAAATTCTTGTGGCTTCCAAAAGTAAATATAAAAAAAAAAAACACTAAAGAGGCTTAAACTATTTCTCCAATAGACCTCATTATAAATGGACTTAAGTTGTCAGCATTAGAGTCTAAGTACGAGCCTGTCTGTGCGTTGCGTGGGAGGGAAGCTATCAAGGTGCGGCCGCCGAGACGATTCAAGAGCTGGACCGTGCGGCATTTGTCATCGCGGCGCTCTCCGACACGGTGATAAATCTGGCTCATTGCCTCCACGCTGCAGCTCTCGCTCCCACGTACGCACACTGGTGCTCTTGGCTCACTCGTAACGCTCCTCTGATGTGAAATATCAATTTGCATTTGTCGCCGGCGTCGCGCCGCGAGCATAATGCACACCCCTGCTGTGGTAGCGTATCGCTCAGTTCGCAGGGAAACCATCAGCTTTGCTTAAAATACTGCACATCAAAGCTCTTCTACAACCTCCATTTGGATAAACGCGCCGTGGCTTCTTTTCAGACGTAAATGTCGACTCAACTCGACGGCGAACGGTGGAGGAGTAGAAAATAATTTTGACGTGAATAGTTAGCAAGCTCGGTTTGTGTTTTACGACACGAGGCCCTACGTGGGTGTGGGAGGGGGGGAGCAAAATGGGAAGGAGGAAGGGAAATGTACAGATTTGTTTTTGTTGCTTTTTCATATAAATACTGTATCTGATGTCGTTATGACAACTACCGTGAGGCATTTTAAAAAAAAAAAATATTTTTGATTATATTCACTTGGATAAGTGGGATGTTAATTCATGACAATAGTAAAATTTGAGTCGCAACAACAGTTGAGAAACATTCCTTAAATTCGAGCAGCATAGACCTTACTTACAATACTTAAAAATGCCATTTTTGTCTTGTAATTGTGCTGAAATTTATTTAGGTCGAATATTGTTTTTGTTTTTAAACAAACTTTTTTATTCACTCCTTTTTAAAGTATCATGACTGATAAATAACAATACACTTCTAAGCGAAATATTTCTGCTGTCAACTATATTAATTCCTTGTATTGTCTCTTTGTCTCCGAGACTAACATTTTCCTCTTGACAGTATTTAGTACCGCAACGGCGGGCTAAAAATATTAGTTGAGCAGTGCCTGCCAAAGAGAAATTGGAAAAAGCTTGTGTGTTTTCTCCGTACCACAGTAATTAGTTGCTATGCAACCATTTTTCTGGAAGTGTGAAAAAAAAAAATAGTACATAAAAACAGATGCAACCTTGTGAAAGCCCGTGGCCACAACAAGGCACACTGCCACACGGCGCTGCCAAGTGTCGCCTTGCTTATTCCGACTCGACAGCTTCCTGGACGCTTTTGCCTCCTCTTCCTGTGTCCATCCTTCCATCGGCCACTCACATCTCCATACAGCTGGCTTCTTTGACACAACAACTCTTTCAGAAGAAGCACCGCGCGCATAGCAAGTAAGCTAGCAGCAGTCATATGCTACAAATTTATTTCAGACTTGCTCGATTGAATAGAAGGATAATTAGTTTCGCAGGTTTGTTTTTCCCCACATTGCTCATCGCTGCGTCAAAGTCTAAAAGTCGGTCTAAAGAACAAAAAAAAGCTACGCCCTCCAACTAAAAATATGCCACCGCCAAGACGAAATGTTGCTAGCGAGGCGGCGGCGTAGTAAGTAAAAGTCACCGAGGCCCTTTGGGACGGGAGGCAGAAGACTCTTTAATATTTCAAGGCAGTGATAAGGACGTCGGGCGGACTGCAGAGAGATAAGATGACTGCGGGCCGGGCTGGTTGGGGACATTAAAAGCAAAGGGGGGAAACAGATTTAGCGGGGTAGATATACTGTAAATCTGGCGAAGCTAAACAGCGTGTTCTCACAAGAATGGAGGGTATCATAAAAAAAATACTTCAGGTTGGATTTATCCTAAAAATAAGTGTTTAAAGGAGCTCAGTGGGGTATCAGAAAGGGGAAGTTATGAAGAACAGTTGAAGCGGTGGGAATGATCGGAGGAAGAGACAGAGAGAGAGAAAACCAAGGTTGCTTTGGAGAAAGGTCAACGGAGACAGAGAAAAGATTTAAAACTGAGCAAAGAGGTGGAAAAGTATGTCATGTTTTCTCGAGGGAGAAAAGCGTAGGTGCCCTGGCTTTCAGCCTGGCAGCCATATGAGAAAGAAGAAAAAAATAGGAAAAAAAAAAAGCCTTCGCCGGACCATCATGGCCAATCATTTGAACTTTCGGGCTAGGACTGTCTTCACATGCATTTTTAAAAGTTGACGCTTCACCACGTTTGTCACATATGGCCTCCACTTGCTGAGGAGACTTGACGTCCTTCAAGATTTGAGAGGAGACACCGCAGACAGAAATAGAAAGAAACTTCATCGAGTCGTTAAGAAAGCTAGTCCGGTCCTCGGCTGCCAACGAGGAGGTGGACCTTGGCCAAGATGACATCCGTTATGGACAGCAACTCCTTGTCATCTGGTTCTTTTTCCATAAATTGTATATGATTCCCTACGGAATCAATAACGTACTCTCCTTCTTCTCTTGCCTCTTTTCAGCCTAGCAACTGGAAGCAGAGCTCCCAGTCTCGCTACCGGATGAACTCGTTGAATAAACTCAGGAAAGGGCAGCGTACGTCTGTGGTTTGCAAACAAATACGAGTTTCTGGATGTGTAAACAAACACGCCGCACGGAGGAGACGTCACACTAAAAATAGTGTCAAGTTCAGCAGGGAAGGGAACATGGTTTGGGGTGGAGTAAGGGAATGAAGAAGATGAGCAGGAAAGTGGAAAGAAAAAAAAAAAAAAAGAAACGGAGCTGTGCAGTTAATGTATAGTCCCAACCTCCCTGGTGGGATTAGCGTAAATCTAATACGCCCTGCTGTCACTTCAACTCCTTTTAGCCTCGGCTTATAGACGCTCTCAGGAAGGGAGCGTGGCTCCTTGGAGCCTGGAGCTGTTAGCATTAGCGCACAAGCTTCCTCTGCGCCACATTAATCAATTTGCAACTGTGCTTATCTTGTCTACCGTTCGCTCCGAGCTATCATTTAGCGAAATAGTCAATCACAGCTATGAATCTGGTACAAGTATCATTTCAAGCCAAATCTGAAATATTTGGCTATTGTTCAATAACTGCCTGGTCGCAAGAGGAGCTGAAAGGAGTTGTCGGAATGTGTCACGTGGCCTGTTTATGATTTTCTAAATGAGATCTGCAGGGTGAGAGACAAACAATAAACTCTGGCAACAAGCGAGGCTCTGTCTTTGACCGGGACACTCACTCGAGCTAAAGTTGACCCAAAAAAAAAAATACTACGAAACAATCTCAATAGAAGATTTTGTTCATTTATCACAAGTCCTAAATTTGGCTCCTAATAAGTCTTAATCGAAATCGTTCCACCTCATTTGTTTACTGCTTAAAGGCTCACAACATTTTTTTTCCCATGTAAAAAGCAGCTTTCTTCCGTGTAACTCCCCGAAGACTCATGATTTGATTGGAATGGATATATTTTTGTCTCTTGCCCTTGGTGGAAAATCATGACTGCCTGGTAAAAATATTACTGTAGCTATTTATTGATGCAATAAACTCCAGCCCTTATTCACTCGTGCGAATAAAAAGTCAAGAACATGTAGCTCTTAACTGATAGTAAGAATGTTACCGTGGTGATGACTGCTTCTTTGTATATTTAAAAAAAATAAAATAAATAGCTACTGCTAATTAACGCCGTAATGTAAATTGCCTTTGCGATTCTACGAGCGGTGCCTATCCCAGTCAACGTGGCTTTGGCTTTGCAAGCTGCTGGTTATATTTAAAGATTTGCTCCTCACACTCAAGAGTTCCTCAGTGAATCGAAACCATGTGCAAATATTAAACATGTGTATGAGCCGCATTCCTTCCATTCAGATTGGTCTATGCGTGCGAGACGGCGTGGCACATGTGAGCGCCAGACCGGTTTAAACAGTTGGATTCCGAAAGTTGCGTGATCAAATTGTCGGTTTATGCTTGGGGTAGACAAAGTATTCCACAAAAATGCACCTGCTCTACCCATCTGCCCAAAGAGGAACAAGGAGAGCTACATTTCTGTGGACTCAACAAACGCAATGTAAACAACCGTAGCGATGCGACTAATGCTGAACAGCTGCCACTTGCGAGATTTTTCTCACTCAACATTCTTCTCCTCTCTCAAGACACGACGAACTCAACCGTTTCCCCCGAAAAGGCGCTCAGAATTGTGAAAGTGGTCGCTCACATAAAGAATTAGACTACCGTGTATTGATTGCAAGAAGAAGCAGTCGTTCACTTCAGAAACTGTCGATATTCTCCTTTAAAAACAACGCCATTAGGCTAGCAAGGCCAGTCGATTACAATCCTGATTAAGGCTGTTAATCAGCAAGCGATGGATTTCTAAGACCATATTTACAGCAATTTATGCAAAGTTTGTCGGAATCGGTTGTCTGATTTTAAAATTCTTCGAGAGAAGCATTGGATTTTTTTCGACTCTAACCTTGCAACAAACACACATCCATGTGCACTTACACACACATTTGCTTTCTTTGCTCTCCCCAGACTGCAGCCTTTGTTCGCTCGGTCTAATCCTGTAATACCAACAGTGCATTTAGCCACATACCAGCTTCCTTTCATCTACCCCAAGTGAGGACCAGTGCAGGTTGAACGCAAACAACTTGGTGTTTTGACTAAATAACCCCAAAGCGTTCCAAGCTCAAGAAAGCTGCACAGTAGAAAAAAAAAAAAAAAAGCCAAACATGTATTAATATTCCGCACCAGTCTCGCGGTGTATAAAATGGCTACTACTCCAAAGTTGCAAAGAAGAGGAACTGTGCCGCATGACTACTTCAATTGCTCCCCGAAGCCCCATATATTTTACAAGTTTTGAAATTAATAATAAAGTTGAAAATAAAATGGCCTTTCAGACTGGATATAAAGCAAAGGGAAAGTAAGGACAATGCAGGACAGTCAAAACTCTGCCAAGGCTGTAAAATGCTTACTGGTGCTATTTTCTCGCTTCTTCTAAGATCTTGGGGGGGGCGTTAAAAAAAAAATATTGATTGTTGATTTATCATGTTTTGAAGCAAAGTAGGAGTACTCTCCGTACGCGCATATCAAAAATTGTCCTCGGTGGATCAGAAGGAGTCCCACAGTGAACAATTTGGCAGCGAGGGAAGAGCCTGAATGTGACGAATGACTCTTGTTGAGATTTCGTGCAGGTTATCCTGTGTCAGCTAAAAGCCACTGTCTATTTAATGGATAAATCCCCTCACTGAGCCGGAAATGAGTCCAATGTGACCATGGATGGCCACTGATAAATTTAGATAGAGAGGTATACGCACTGAGCACGGGCAATTCAATTGTGCTGAGGTTGGAGGAGGAGGAGATCTGTTTTGTAGCATCTGGTCAGGACCAGCAAAGGCTTAAATTTGAGGTTACTGAATAGTACTGGTAAGGTGAAGTATAGAAGTACTTAAAAAAAATGAACAGCTCAAGGGCTGCAATTCGGTGCACATTTTCTTTAACAAAAAAAAAAGGCAAAGTTGTTTCTCAAGGACATTCAGTAATAAAGCAGCTTCTCGCTAACATGAGGAAACACAGTGTATCGCCAATATTTATTTCTGCATGTCTTCAAACCACATGATGGGTCACAATCTTTAAAAAGGAACTGAATCAGGCTCTAGGGGAGAAAAAAAATAGCATATGACTGGTTTAGGTCAAAAGCTGTCAGTGGTCAACTCGGAACTTTGACACAAAGACTGAATTATCCTTGAAATTGCAGATATCATCCGTGTTTCCACTTTTGTTTTGTTTTTTGTCAGTCAACAACCAAAACGGAGCCAAACTGAGTCAGGATAAAAGCACAAAGTGCCAACCGTGCTTTGTGGCTTTGTACTGGTCGATGAGGTCATTTTGGGACAGGACAGTGCCACTCAGATGACATGTGACAAGAGGTCAGCTTTGTCAAATGAAATGGCACATGTCAAAAGTACTAATTGATTCTCAGTCAAAGTATTAAAATATTTTATTTTAGTAAAATGCAAAACAAATATCAGCGAATATGCAAATTTACAGCTACCGAATTGAGACTAAGGTTTTGAATTGTAATCTCACCAATCTCCACTAGAGGGCAGATGAGCCTACACTGGCTTTATGAGTAGGTTTAATATTTTTTTGCAGATTTGAAATATGTACCTCAATAATATTACAATTTTGAGGAATTTGAAAAAAAGTGCTTATTTTGTTGTTTGCAACAAACCATTTATTATGTTAGAATAGTAGCTCATACATTTTAAATAAGAAATGTAATATGAAAAATAGAATATATTAGGAGCATGCATTCGTAAATTGATGTCCCTCCAACATTTAAAATGCTCTAAAACGTTTCCCTGCAGTACACATGCGCAAGTGTTGCGTTGTAACAAGGAAATTGCGTTAGTGTAAATTCACAATGTGTGTGTCACTAATTAACTAGACACGCCTGAAAGACAAGACTTGACAGCTGGTGAAAGGACAAAACCTGTTTGGAGATGTACATCTTTACATTGACACCTGTGAAACTGGTTCACAATTTTACTCACTGATGACAAGTCTTTTCGCTAGTTTCAATATTTATGAAGCACTTCCACCAACAGTTGAGTTTCAATGATTGTTCGCTTTGATAAATTACTCTTCCCAACGAGGTTGCCAGAGTCAGGGTTGATTGTATAAATGAAATTATAATTGCTAGACGTAAACCACAAATAATTGGTGCTTGATTGCTTCAAATGTGTTGTAATTGCGGCCGTGTCGCTCAGTGTGATACCTTTTGAGATTAAAGACCAAGCTAGAGGTCAGAAAAGTTCAATGACTGGTATCACAAAAGATATATTTGGAATCCAAATTACACAACTACAACAAATTACAAGTTTCCCCTTCGGATAATCCGATTGGAGTGTAATGTCATCACAGCTATCGCGATGTCATCTTTAAAACCGATGATGATCCACTTGAGCTTGAGATGTTTTGGGCTAGGAATTGTCAGATGCTCAGGCCATTGTGAGCAGGCGAGTTACATTTTGCACTGAGGGATATCACATTGAAGGGGGAATACTTTTGTTTGGGATTAAAATGTTCCGTGAGACCAGTTTTGGAACTCTCCTGACATATTCAGACATGGCTAATTTAATGTCATGTCAAGAGGACAAAAGGTTCATGTAAGGCAACAACACTGCCAGAGCTGAAGCAAGTTTCATTGTCAGAAATATTTTGCTTGGCCTAATATTTACATTGCACAAACAAAATGCCCCCTGGCGTTTTATTGTAAGACCCTAAACTGAACAGGTGTTGTATGAGGGGGGAGTCATTCTGAACAACTTGCCTCTCTGAGACAAAGCCAAGGAACTCACCTCTCCGCCGTGGCCGTCAAAAATCCCAAAAATGGACGGGTGGCTCTTGTTGACAACGTCGGCGAGCACATCGTAGCGGTCCTCCATGTGGTCCCGCCGCCCTTGGATGGAGTACACGGCGACGTTGTGGCTCTTCAACTCCCACGTCTTGGCGAACTCGGCGTCCAGGACGTCCAAGCCGCCAAAGCGCTCGTTCTGCATCATCTCGGCCACCTTCCCCTTGACCATCTTGACGGCGTCGCGGCTCGACTTGACGATGGTTTTCACTTCGTCCGTGTGGAAGAAGTAACTCCATAAGGCCAAGCTGATGCATAGTAGGAACAGGGTCTCCGGTCGGAGCAGAAAATAACGCATGATACGACCTAACAGGGACAGCAGGGTCATTGTATCCTCTATCATTTATTATGGTTTTCACGCGTGGGGGGGTACCGCGGCAGGTAGTGCGCGCTTTTACGCCGGCCGATTTCACTCCATGGCTGGCGTGTGCGGCGAGGACCGGTCGAGGTGAAACGGGCTCATTTAATCCAGAAGCTGAACAATCGAAGAAGAAATGACACTTCACTTCTCGTGTTATTCCGCCGATGAGTTCGAGCCGACCACAACCACTTCAGCGTTCAATCCCCCGCAGTGAAAGACGCTCAGTTCGCTCTGCCCATTTGGGTGTTCGTTCGGCAAGTCCACCACGCCAGACTACGACGAAACAGCGTACCAGTCCGGGGTCGAGCTATGGAGGCGTCTGTTCTTTTGGACAGACAAGTGACCCCCCACCCCCGTCCCTCAAAATAGCAGCTCGATGTGCGTCCTCACATTCCCAGCTGCCACACTGGATGCGACCGAACACTGCTGCTCGCGGAATACATGGGCCGTGATGCCTTCACGTACACTAAGTTATCTAAAGTTATTCACAAATTCGCAGTTGCTGTCACAAAATGCAATTTCTAACCATAATCGCACTTTAACTGTAATTAAAGTGCCAGCTGCACAATAATCAGTGCGGATTGTAGTTTATAGAACAAACATACACGCCCGCGCGTGCACACACAAACACGCACACCTACAAATGTGTGCAGATATTTCCGATTGTTTGAAAGCGTCGTTCTGAATGTCAAACTCAAGCAGGTATAATGGTAGTGAGCTTGACGAACGACATTTGCCCCGGTAGAAAGTATTTTCTCTCCATATTGTGAATATTCAACTCTAGTCTAGTATTTATTTAATCATAAAAAACCCTGCCAATTCAACAATGTTTGGCGAGTTTTACTCAGGCGCACACAAGGCAGCTTTGGGTCCTCAATTGATGCTCTACGTCACTCAGCCCTTCTCCGCGGACCTCGATGGAAAAAACGTGGAGCCGATAGTGTCTGCAGAAACTCACTTTTTACTAACGTTAGTGAGTATATTTGCTCGTTATTTACAAGAGTTTTGACTTTCGGAGTTTCTTGTCGACATTATGTTTTTCCCCAAAGTCTCTCCGGTTTACCGTTCAGAACTAGTGACGTGCGATGAGGTTCAGGGTTGGTGAGGTACTGGACTCCTTAAGAGCCAGATTTACAACCACAATAAGCTCTGTTACTTTTTTGTAAAAGTCCTCCTTATTTTCCTTGAGTTACCTTTTTTTTTCCGCCGGAATCCCATGAAGCTCTGATGCCATCACGGCAGCTCCGTCATGTTTGAGCTTCTAGCTGTATTTTTTTTTCCAACACTCCATCAGTCACGTCATCAAATCCCCCACAACGCCACTGCACTTCACAGTCCACTTCACTTTTAGCTGCAGAGCGCAAAATAACAACAATCTGTGCTTTTTGTCTTGTCTACTTCTCTACAACAAATAGGGCACCATTAATGACCTCTTGGCTCACATACGCCCCCTTCGGTGCGGCAGAGAACTATCTGCCTCAACCTGTGCCTTTTTACTGCGGGTTTATGTCCCATCAGCAAAGCAAAACGTTTCACCTTTGTATTTGAACAGTTTTGACTATAAAAATGTTTGTGCAGTCATATTTATTTAGAAGGCGTCTGGTGTGGAAACTGTGCCAACCAAATCAATACCAGATGACTAGCGATGGTGGCCCTTGATTGGACAAGTAGAAAGTCAACAACAACAGGTCTTGATTGTGTCCGCAGGGGTCCTCACAAAACTGCCAGATAATCAAGGATGGAGTACATGCAGTCTGGCGCTACGAGCACCCAGGGAAATATGTAAGTAGGAAACCAGCCTATTGTTACTGTTGACACTAGAGCTGGTCGATATGTCTGTAAAACAAAACCTTAGTTGCGTTGGCACGATTTGCCGTAACAATGTGTTATATTCTAATTTTCCCAGCCTGTGCTGCACTTGTGGCGTCCCAATTCCCCCAAACCCGGCCAATATGTGCGTGGCCTGTCTACGCACTCAGGTAGACATCTCAGAAGGAATCCCCAAGCAAGTGACAATCCATTTCTGCAAGCAATGTGAACGGTTTGTCCTACGACATTTTTTTTTTTTAAAACCCTAAATTGATCATGTGAATGAATCATGGACTGATAACATTTTTGTGTTGATCCTACCTTCTCTTTGCAGTTACTTGCAGCCTCCGGCCACATGGATGCAGTGTGCTCTGGAGTCCAGGGAGCTGCTCACACTTTGTCTGAAAAAAATTAAAGGCTCTATGAGCAAAGTATGTTTTAATCTTACTGACATTTCCAATTACATATTGGCAGTCAAAATGTCAATGATGCATGATAACTGGGCAGGCTGGCACTCAGTGCTGTTAAATGCACTTTCTGGCTATTTCATATATTCACAACACTTCTTCTAGGTGCGACTTATTGACGCTGGATTCCTGTGGACAGAACCTCACTCAAAAAGGATTAAAATGAAGGTTACCATACAGAAGGAGGTAAAGATCAATTATTCTAGAGGGTTTAATAATTTACTCTATTCATGCTTTAGCCATGTAATCCAAAGAACCACTCTTGAACAAACACACAAAAAAAAACATTTCCCGTCTGTCAGCGAAGATGGTCTAACCTGTTGCTGTCTCGTCAGGTGATGAACGGCGCCATCCTACAGCAGGTCTTTGTGGTGGAGTTTGTCATCCAGGCTCAAATGTGCGACGACTGCCACCGCGTGGAGGCCAAGGACTTCTGGAAGGCTGTGGTTCAAGTTAGACAGAAGGTAAAATGATTGGGAGCCACTCATAAAAAAAATTACGAAAATAAAATCTTTCACAACCAACACTTCATTCAGCAATGTCGTTCTTTTTTTGTCCGTTTGTATCATTTTTGTTAAAAGGATGCTTTTTGTTTCCAACAGACTCTTCACAAAAAGACATTCTACTATCTGGAGCAGCTCATCCTCAAGCACAAGCTCCACCAGAATGCCCTAAACATCAAAGAAATTCATGGTGTGCTTTTATAGTCATTCTAAGAAATGATTTAAAAATATTTTTAGAATTTGTAGTAAAAGAAATTAGTCATATCTTAAGGCAAAATAGTAGCTTTAGTTGTATTGCACATTTCATTCACAAAGCACCACACTGTGCTCTAAATGATTAAAAGCCCATTTAAAATCCTCTCCACATCTGAAAGTGTTTGTTAGGCCTTGCGTCAGCCATCTTCCCAAATGTCTTTATTGTGTTGCTCATCACTGTTCTTCCTCCTGTCTGTCTCAGAGGGCATCGATTTCTACTATGGCTCCAAGCAACACGCTCAGAAGATGGTCGACTTCCTCCAGTGCACCGTGCCCTGCAGGTGAGCAACGTAAACAAACAAGGGCCTTCCCGGCGGTGGGTAAACATTTTACTTATTTATAGGAAGCTTGCGGCTGTGCACACTGCAATTAAAACTTTTGGATGGTTTGGCGCGGTAAACATGGAGGGAACATATTTGTGTCTCTAAATCTCTGTCTTTCCTCAAATCGAAAGGTTAAAGGTGTCCCAGCGTCTCATCTCTCACGACATCCACTCCAACACGTACAACTACAAGAGCACTTACTCCATGGAGATAGTGCCTGTTTGCAAGGTATATACTAGCAGCAGCATGGATTGTTTAGCTCGAGATGATGTCATCAATTTGTGACGCTGATTTACAATGTAATCGGTAATTTAGCAATCTGCTTTTTTCATATGGCACCGGATTGGAGTCGAGATACCACGATAGCTGCCATGTTTATTTTTGCAGCGCTTTAGCATGCAGCCTTTCACAGTTGAACCATTCGACAGTTCTCACTTTGACATCCACTTGTCTCCTTGTTGCCAGGACAACGTGGTGTGCCTGTCGCCGCGCCTGGCGCAGAGCCTGGGGAACATGGGTCAAGTGTGCGTGTGCGTCCGGGTCACCAGCACCATCCACCTGATCGACCCAAACACCCTGCAGAGTGAGCCCAGACTGGCTTTTAAGCCAAATGATTATTGTTTGCGTTTTGGTTTACTAAGTCCTTTAGTTGTGAAACTCTTCTTTCTGTATTACGTTACCTATTATGCTATGCTAATTGTGATAATTGCTAAAATGACAGTCAGTCAGTCTGGCGGGCACTTGGGATCCACGTCACCATTTTTCTTGGGCTTGCAAGAGGGAGGAGGGCAAGATGGCAAACATATTTGTTATGCAAGCCGTCATTGCTCATTAGTGAAAGTATGACTGCAATGAGCTGTCGAAGTGTCTCCCCCCCCCCTTTTTCTTTCTGGTGTAATCTGGCGTGTTTCTCAGCGGGGTTTTGACATTTTGAAAGGCGCTCGTCATTAATTAGTCTTCAAAGGCCAGGCCGCTTTTGTTACACAATGCAGAAATGGCCTCAAGGCTCATATGTTTTTTGTTTTTTTTTTCCCCTTGGTAATTTACTTCAGCTTTTTTCCTCCCTCTAGATTTTCTTGTCTTGACCTTTTTTTCTGATACTAATTGCTTTGACTTTTTATAGTAGCACTTTTACAGTTTCAGGGAGTTAAGCAGCCAGCACGACAGATATATTTCTCGAATTTAATCTGCTAACAAAACAGAGGAACCCGCATAATTAGAGCCTCGCCGCTCCGTCAGGTTGGCACGATTATGCTGATGCAATCAACCATCTCTCGCTCACAGTTGCCGAGGTTGACGGTAGCACATACTGGCGCCACCCCTTCAACAGCCTCTGTAACCCACGGCAACTGGAGGAGTTTATCGTTATGGATATTGACATCATCAGAGACCAGAAGCTGGCTGCCGGAGCTGGCATGAGGTCTAATAAGGTGAGTGGGGGAGGGGGTTGCTGCACAAACAGAGTGCATTATTGGGGGAATAGGCATTGCAATTCTCTTGGAAGCAAAATCAATAGCGAGCCATTACATTATTCCGGAACCTGCATGCGGGATTGGAGCCAACGTGATAGAAGTGTTTTTGTATTGATTGCACAGGCTTGCCGTGTCACAATTCTCCGAACGCCGCATTATTATTATCATCACCATTATTATCATTGATGCTCCCGTCACAGTAAATTGGAGCAAAGAATGGCGTGTTTAGTAGTTTGGTAACACTTGCAAACATTTTACTTGGTGTTTAAGTTAGCATTTCATGAGGAGTTAGGAACCTATTTGTTTGCGCATATGTGGACAATGCCAATTGGACCCTCTAATTCTCATCTCTGTGTACGTTACAGCACACTCTGGCTGAGTTGTGGGTACAGAAGACTTCAGAGATGGACACGGGTCAGCAGTACCACTGCCGCACATTCCTGGGCCACTTGCTCAACATTGGAGACGTGGTCATGGGGTAAGTATTGATGATAGTTGCTATCCACTTGAGGAAAAGTGTTTACAGGTTCTGTTTCCGACAGGTACGACTTTGCCAATTCTAACGTCAACGACGACTACTTGAATAAGATGAACCCTCATCATGTGCCTGATGTGGTAGGAGTTTTTGACTTACCTTTTTACTTCGTACCGCCCTCTGGTGCAGAAACACAGTATTGACGCGTGGCGTTGACGCTGATTGCATTGTCATGGACTCTTGAAGGTGCTCATCAAGAAGAGCTTTGACCGCAGTCGCAGAGTGAAGCGCAGGAACTGGAAACTTCAGGAGATGGCTAAAGAAACAGAGAACGTGGATACAGATGATGAGAGGCATGCTGCAGTGCCAAATCATTCTTTTAAGATGGCTTCGAAATAGAGTCATCTCTAATTGCTACTCTCGTTTCCTGTCTTAACATTACATTTGTGTCTTCAGACAATTCCAGGACTTCCTGGAGGACCTGGAGGAGGATGAGGCTCTGAGGAAAAATGTTAACATCTATAGAGGTGAGCAGCTAGATGCCTATTACAACCTCAATCAATCTTGATTTTTAAAACAAAGTTAAACAGTATGTGTGCAGCGCTATAAACTTCATGTCACACGTTGTTGCTCATGCACGATTTTTACTAAATTTATGAATATTCATTTCAGATGCCTCAAAGATCCCGGTGGAGAGCGACACCGATGACGACGGCGCGCCACGCATCTCTTTGGCGGAAATGCTGGAGGAGCTCAGCCTCTCGGACGCCACGGGAGGCGAGGGGGACGACATGATAGAGTAGATGTCGCGAGTGCTGATGAAGCCACACCGCAAGAGATGAGCTAAAGCATCTTAGGTTGTGACCTTCCTGTAACAAATTATGTAAAATGCATAACTGGGCTCATTGGAGCTTCTGCGTGCACTTTCCAAAATTAAATAAAATCATCAGCTATCAAAAAATCATCTACTATTTTGAATAAGTAGGACTGTCACTGTATAAACACGCCAAAAACAAATATTTATCCTTATGGAAATTATTTGAAAATGCCTTGCTTCAGACGTCCACCAGAGGGCGCAGTTGCATCAAAGGCAAAGATGGGGAGAACGATTTGTTATATATACATTTATGGAGCCAGTACAGTACTTTCAAGTTTTACCACTAAAATGAGTATATACACAAAAGATTCAATTTGACAAATAAAATCCAGACATAGAAGTATTTGAGTTAAGCGTTGAGTTAACACTGGCGCCTTAACAACACAACTACTATAAGCATGATTTAGAATTATTCATATATTACACGTAGCGTGTATGAAGGGTGAGGTATAAGCAACTGGTTATGATGTCACACCGGAGGAATGAACCAGTGAAATGTTTGACACTGGGGGAAGAAGAAGGGAGTGCTCGTGCTAAAAAAAAAGAACCTCAAGTGTTATTTGAGCTTGGGAAAGTGAATAAGCAAATTGCATGGGTGGGGACGGGGGCACCTCTAACAATAGCGTAAAGAAGTACAGCACTTGCCCCCCCCCCCCCCCCCCCCCACACACACACACACTTGCCATCACACACCTCTCCCTGCAATATTTGCCTTTGTGCAAACTCAACCCTCGTAACCTCCAACAACCTTTCACGCTAAATTTGTGCTCGCACTTGATTCAGCAGGTTATTTACCGATCCGATTAGCTATCTTTCCAGATTTTGAACCTTTTGTGAACCTGTGTTTGGCCGTGGTGGCGCTGCCTGTGTTTATATATCAATAATGTATGTTGTTGTCAAGGATAAGAACTGAGACGGTCAGCAAAGTGTACAGATGGGAAGGTGAAGTTTCCCAACTGTCTTCTTGCGGCTCACTGTGCAGTAGTTAACAAGTGAATACACATTAACCAGTGTGATTTAATAGATGTTAAAAATCGCAATAATTTACGACAGTTTTGAAGTGGCCCGTTTATCGACACTTAGTCATGGTACAACTGCCGTACAATATAATGTGCGTACACAAGGGGGCGCTGTAGATGAGTGCTTAAAACGAATAACTAACTAACCCCTACCTAGCAAAGTTCTTAACTCCCCTGGGAATCACTCTTGAACGGCGTCTCAAAAATGCTGTCGAATTACGTGACTTTTCACCGCGTGCATCTTCATCCTCAGCACCGCTCATGGCGGAGGATGCGGTGCGTTCAAATACCTCTGTAAAACACACGACTGTAATTCTAAACTCTGTTTGTTTTTGCTTGGGATTCTGCTCACCTGTCAGCCAGGTGAGCAGCTGCCGCGGTAAAGTCACAGCCAGTGGGTGTGGTGTCGACTGAAGTCTCTTTGCACGTCTTAGTCCAAATAGGTCCGACACAAACTGGTGAGGCAGCTTTTTCCCTCTTTCTGCCGCACCGCGCAAACGCAGCAAGCGGAGCAACAAACGGGCCGCGGATTAGCGCTTATAAATAAGACGTCATTACCCAGACGCGTCACCGTTTTCAAGGTGAGTGCAGGTAGATTTGATCATTTGCCGCTTTTAGAGAGGTTAGCGCTTCCTATGATATATCATCATTATCGCATTTAATTGCGGGAATTTGTAACAATCCAAATTTGTGGTTTAAACTTGTTTCAAAAAGGCAAATGTATTAAAACGGACATTTATTTGGCTACACAGTTAAGATTTTTGAAATAGCTTTTCCGAGTTGGTGGTAAATTCTAGAATGGCCACACCTCCTCGCAACTCAACCCGCAGCAATTCATGACTCTATATTTATGTTGCATTACAATAAAACTATGCGGCAATAAAATTGCAAAGTTTTTTTTCTGACGTGTGTAATTTATATTTTATTGTAGATCTGTATTGTACATAAAAGCTCAAGCTCACCCTGCAACCATAGTATAAGCAGTACGAATGTATCGATACAAAAAAATAGTTCGAAGTGGAAAGAGTTCCAAAGCAAGTGATGACTTCCTTGCTTTTATCTACTTGAGGTTAATTTCATCAGCGTTTACACACACACTCACTCACTCACTCACATCCACAAACACACACCGCCCTGCAGGATGAACTTCAAGAACCTGAGGGAGTACCTGGCCTGGCTCTACTACCAGTACCTTCTAATCACCGGCATCTACGTGCTGGAGCCTTGGGAGAAGTCCATTTTCAACTCGGTCCTGTTCTCAGCCGTCGCCATGGTGATCTACACCTCCTACGTTTTTGTGCCTATCCACGTGCGCCTGGCGCTGGAATTCTTCTCCGGCATCTGCGGTGGCCAGCCGGAGAGCGCCATGACCCTCATGAACTAAGATGGGCCGCGTGATTAAGAATGAACTCGATTGTGTGGAAACGATTAATCGACTGCTTGATTCACTTTAGTTTGTGTGTAAAGAGCGACATGACGTCGGCAATGGGAAGCTGAACTAGCGCGGGGGAACCCTCAGAACAAACTATTCATCGGATTTATCGAGCAAAGGTAATCAAAAACCAATCTCTACCTTAATCCAAACCCGTTCTCCGAGCCAATCAAGATGAATATCACAAGGTTTCATTTTAAACACCCTCGTGTGGTATTTGATTCTCAACGGATGTTTTCACATTCTTGCTGTAAACCGTCGTCCAAGTCTTCCTCCATCCCTCCGATGTTTTAACTGCTGGTATGCTAGGAAGGTGTGCTCGTCACTGAGCACCAGCAAATATTGATTTAGCGCGCCCTCGGACTGTACGCGTGGGGTTTGGTTTTTGCTTTGATCAGGCTTTGCATGATCTGCGGCTTACTCGGCCCAAAAGAAATGTTTTTGTTGGAACATGCTGCAGATTTTAAAGGCCTGCATGAAAAGCAAATTTCACGTCACGCTATAGTAAGTCTACCAGTGGTTCTCAATTTTTTTTTTTTAGCCTAATGCAAATGACTACCACGCCAGGTGCATCTCTAAATGGCATAAGAATTAAAACTCTTTTTGAGAAAAAAAATCTATTTCATTAAAGCTATTTCTAATTAAAGAAAATAATTAAGATGTGTTTTGTCAGGATAAAAAGTCAGGAATGAAAATTTATTTAAAATAACCACATAGCTTTGCCTTAAAATGTCAGCTTAGCTTAATGCTAACAAACAATACAAAACGCCATCGACGAGCTAATAAATAGCAGTATTGTAACCCTTCAAGCGACGGATATTTGAACACAAACGGTGGCGAAACACATGTAGATGAATTATGTAACAATACTTAACCTGACTTTATACAAGGAAGTGGTTCAGAAGATTAATAATTGAATGTCATATTTATATGATTACACATAAATGACATCAGATTTGAATTGGCCTAAAGCTAAGGTCGGTTCAGCGTAATTGGGTTTTGTATCAGTTTTGTTGTTGTTTAGGGGGATGGAGGAGGCGAGGGGCACCAATCCATCACAAAATATTTTGTTGACCCCCAATTAGCAAATCTCTGCTGTAGCCAGCTGACATAGCAGTCGTGGCATTTTTCTGCTTTTTCATATGCACTTGTTGATTACATGTTATTTATATAAAGTTCTATATTTATATATATACTTATACCACTCTGGTAAATGCTTGGCTGGTTACAATGTCAATTACCACAATGTTTTATTTTTAAATATTTATCATGTTCTCCTGTGGCCATAAAACAACACCGTACAGTTTGCTACAACTTCACGTGCTTTTTTTTTTCACCCCGATCACCAAATCAAAAATAAAATCAATCAAAACTGCTATTGTATGTCTCACGCGTAGTAACTAGGCAGCTTTCACCATCGGTCTTCTTTCTTTGAGTTTTTTTTTTAACATATGATTGCTGGCACAATAGTGTTGATTCACAAAATAACAGAGGAAGTCACTAAACCGGTTTTTGACTGCTGTTGGTGAATTTAAGGGATTCACTTTCCACTCCACCACGTGATGTCTGAATGATTTCAATACTACCGACAAAGCTGCAATGGAAGACCTAAATATCAGAAGCAATATAGATGGATGTAAATCCATGAGAGGTCTTCAAATCTTGGAGAAGGTACTTTTGTCCAAAAGTAACAGTTGGAATTAATTGATCTGGCCTCCCCTTAACGATTAAACGATGGGTTCAATTAATAGCTTCTTTTTAAGATGATATGGAAGAATAACTAGCGCTTGTCCGGAACTGTCGTCTACCTTTTCACCTCATTTGGGTCAGAGGTTATCTCTGTGATGACAAGGTGGCAGGAAACAACGTGTTTTGTTCGCTTGTTGCCCGTGACCGTTGGTAACAACGACAACTGAGAGAATGGGTTGAACTCTTGGCAACTACACAAACATTGTGGACATGTGACACTCATGCAGCGACAAGTCTCACTTTAACAGGAAAGGCTATCAATATTAATATATTATCCCACCTTGGACACACATACACTCACATGAAAAACTATCACTCAAGCGTTGAGGAGGAAAAAAAGAGGGTGCACAACTGTGTGTGTGTTGTGAGGCATAGTGTTTCAGTTTGAGGCCTTTGAGCAAATACAGTTTTGTCAAGGATCAAAAAGCTTTTGTTGGATTAATAATTTCCTCCCAGTAATGTAAACATACATTTATTCCTATGTGTTGTACATGTAGACGTTTGAGACGTGGAGGATTATGATTAACATGTCTGCCTCACTGTTCAGAGGTTCTCACTCTTCAGAACAATTTTTACCAATGAATGTGTGCACATCGATAAACATTGGCCATTTAAAGAAAAAAAACCTACCTCAACCAGCACTGATGAGTTTCTCCCGATTTGATGAGGCTGATTCGGCTTTTCTTCAGTCTTCAGCAACCCCAAACGGTTTGCCCTCCTCACACCTGGAATTTCCAATCGAATTTTCGCGAACAATAATCCAAAATGAATCCAAATGAAGCCGTTTTTGACCGATTGAATTGACTAAACCCTATATAGTCAATACCTGGGGCTGATAAGGGAATGTTAAGATGTGCGCCTTTGCACTTGAAAGTACGAAAATAGGGAGATGGAGAGTTTAAAAAACACTGGTAATTTTAAGGCATTTAACATAATTCCGCCATGTTCAAGTTTACCGCGGGTTTTAAATCCTTCCTACTACAATGCATGACAGTGCACGAGTCCCTCTAGTGGCATGGAGGTAAATTACAACAATGCCAAAATAATGCAAAAAGAACAAAAATGCACATACAGGGTAGCAAGGAAGTTATATCTGTTCGTCACATCCATGCTGGGTCTTGAAATGAGAGGAGCGCTATTAAAAAAAAAAAAAAAAGAGTAAACCATCATCTCCTTTTTACACGCACTGTTGCCATCAGTCTTCTCCGTTTCCCCAAATTTCCATTTCCTTCCGTCCCTTCTGTCATGGATCCCTCTGAGCTTGTGGGGTCTTTGCCAAGCCGAGCGTATCCGCAGTTCAAACATTCGCTGGCAACGAGTGGGCCGTGGCAGAATATGAGTTGTCAACCATAACATGTTGTAATATATATACATTTTATAAACGATCACACACATAAACATAACATTGTGAGCTTTAGTGGCCTGGCCTCTGTCCCAAAACCATCTTTGCTGTGCTTTGTCCTACCTTAAGAGCATGTTAGCTGCTCAGCGGTTGGAAGAATGCCCTTCCGTATCAGGTGACCCATCGACCGAGGCCCTTTGCTCCTCGCCGAGCTCGCGAGTACTCCTGGCGGCTGCTCGTATCCCGTGTCACAAAAGCACCTTTCTGCGCAAAGAATGAGGCCACAGCACAGTGGTTCAGCTCGGGTCCGATCCGGCCTCTACCCTCGTTGGATTTCAGACCTCCCCCTTTTTCTTCAAGCGGACAGCTTCATTGGTGGGCTTGTTCTCTTTTCGCTGAGATCAGATGGACCCGGAGCACCAAGACATCGTCCAGAGAATAAATGACCATACCACTATAAGCATAACTTGGTGAGTCTTTCTTCTTATTTGTTGGTATCCTGGTTGATTTTCATTCTTGCTTATCGTTTTGGATGCTGGTTAAAACAAATATTGATGGTTAATTGAGAGACCCTTCAATACTTCTAATCCATTCTCAGATCCAACTCAACCATGAAGCTCATGTCCAGTCAGTGGACTTTTCTCACCATCATCTTGGTGACACTCACTGCGATGTTCTACTGCGAAGCCAAGACCACACCCAAACCCAAACAGCAGTATACCAAGAAGCCCCTCTCTCAGGTGCTCCCTGCCGAGCCCCAACCACCGCCCACCTATCCCAGTCAGGATTTTCCTCAGGACCACACGATGAACATGGAGCACCCCAGTGTAGGCCCTGATAACTACACCCTGGATTACAACGAGTGTTACTTCAACTTCTGTGAGTGCTGCCCTCCTGAGAGAGGACCCCAAGGACCAAAGGGAGACAATGGCCTGACAGGTAATGAAATGTTTCTCTTACCTTTTATATTTTTTTAGTTTCCTCTGCCTTTTAAACTTGAGATCTATCTAGGGCCACCGGGGGAAAGAGGCTTTACCGGATCATCTGGCTCACCTGGGCCACCGGGAACGAGTGGTCTCAAGGGGGTTAAAGGAGAGAAAGGTATTTCATTCCAATTTCTAAAATCCTTTTAGCATTTCATGCTGTGTCTAAAATTGTTTTTATTGTTTCTTTATATTCCCTAACAGCTTACTTGTTACTAGGCAGAGTTAATAGTGCTCAATGATAATTGCCCCACAAACCAATTAAAATTTTAAATGACAAAATTGGGTTGATTGGTTAGAAAATTGAATAAGACAAAGTCCCGAAACAGTCCTGAAATGGTTCAGGTCCTATTTGGAAGAATGGACTTATGGAAGTTTTGAATCTGATTAATAGACTAACGACAAATGGAGTCCCTCAAGGGTCAATTCTTGGAACCCTTATGTATTTTCTCAGATTCAGCAGAAACAGCTATGATGATCACACCGAAATACATTAGTAATTTTTGCAAATTCACAAATTCTGTTTACTAGGGGACAAGGGTGAAAGGGGAAACAATGGGCCAAGTGGATACCCAGGAGTTTCGGGAAAACCAGGGCAGAAAGGTACCAAAGTGTGACCGTCCCAAACAAGTGTCAGCTGCATACTTCTGAGCTGGATTTTGAATCAACGTTTTTACTCTGCAGGTGACATTGGCCTAAAAGGAGTGAAAGGTGAGATAGGCATGCAAGGCATTAAAGGCTATGACGGGCAAAAAGGCGAACCTGGACAGAATGGGATTGCTGGTGAGAAAGGAGAACCGGGCAAAGAAGGGCCACCTGGAGGCCCTGGATTGATTCTTGGTCCAAAAGGAGATAAGGGTGATAAAGGGGAGTGTGGCACATTTGGAGAAAGGGGGCCAAAAGGTGATCGTGGAGACACCGGCTCGCCGGGAATTCCGGGTGCGATGGGAATTCCGGGGATCAACGGCAAGCACGGTGCTCCGGGTCCCGTCGGCGTACGCGGGGATCCTGGACCTCCTGGAGCGCAAGGAGAACCTGGGGTGAGAGGGGCACAGGGTCCGCAAGGTGTTCGAGGGGTGCAGGGGCCAAAAGGGGATAGAGGTTACCACGGAATGCGAGGGGAGCGGGGGATGCGGGGCTTCAAAGGGGCAAAGGGTTCAGGCGTTCCTCAGAAACGCTCGGCCTTTAGCGTCGGCATCTCCCCGAGAAGATCCTTCCCGCCATCCGGCTTCCCCATCCGCTTTGACAAAATCTTCTACAACGAAGAGAACCACTTCAACGTCACCAGTAATAGCTTCGTGTGCATCCACGCCGGCGTGTACGTCTTCTCCTTCCACATCACCGTACGCAATCAACCCCTGCGCGCCACGCTGGTGGTGAACGGCTCGCGGCGGGTCAGGACGAGAGACTCGCTGTACGGACAGGACATCGACCAGGCGTCTACGCTGGTTGTGCTACGTTTGGCGGCGGGGGATCAGGTGTGGATGGAGACCCTCAGAGACTGGAACGGGGTGTACGCCAGCAGTGAGGACGACAGCATCTTCTCTGGATTCCTACTTTACTCGACATAATGATGAACTAGCGGCGGATTGTATATTCATGAGCGCTCTTCAAATGTGCCGTAGTGTTACAATTCATGGAGAATTGCCATATCTATGTACTATTTTGTATTATGCTTTTCAGTAAATTCATTTTTTTTATAAACTAAATAATGTGTAATTCTTGTTGCTGTTCAAATAATTTTAAGCCATACACAAATGTGTACATATTAGCGTGATTTATTACATGGATTCATTTGTGATAAGTGATTCATTTGATTCACAAATGCAAACATGTTATTTATTTCATTGATTCTTTTGTGATAAGTGATTCATTTGATTCACAAATGTGGACATGTTATTTCATTGATTCATTTGTGATAAGTGATTCATTTAATTCACAAATGTGGACATGTGATTGAATTCATTGATTCATTTGTGATTCATTTCCTTGAATCCTGTCCTTATCACTCTTCAAACGCTTCGGCTTCACTCCACTTACACAGACCAAGCTGGCGTACCTTGACCTTGCATCTGTACAGACCCGGTCTCCGTTTGACCAAATCAAAGTTCTCGGACATAGCCGTCCCCAAACGTCTGTCATCCAGGTAGAAGAAGTAGTGAATGGGAGGCGCCGGAGCGCGGGCGTTGTACTGGACATGGCAAATGAGCTTCATCATACTCGCCGAGAGCGGGACGTTTTCTGTGACCACTTCGAGCACAGGCTGAGTCAGAACCTCTGAGAGAGAGCAGAACATTGATGTATAATAAATACTGTGTCTGTTAAGACCCATGATTTAACAGAAGCAGTACATGAACTCACCTGAGACATTAACTTGAATATCATTTGAAATCACTGAATGAGTTCGTCTGCTGTCATCCCAAGACGCCCTGCAGGTATACAGTCCTTGATCCTCCGTGCTGAGGAGGGGCAAGCTCAATTTTGGATTGAAGCCACTCTCCCTCAGGACTTCCACGCCATCTTTATACAAAACCACCTCATGGACTCGGGGGCGGCCGCGGACGCGACAGGTTACATTTAAGGTCTCTCCGACCAAGGCCGGATGTTGCGGGACCTGGAGGATGGCCCAACCTCCTGAAAAGAAGAGCACAGAAAAAGATGGAGACAATTGCAACAAAGAATCACATTAAATAAAAATATACCTTACCGTCCACATTTATTTCCACAGGTGGGCTTTTACGGGTATAAATGTTTCCCACGGCCGAGTCCCTGACTCCTCGGCACTGAAACGCACCGCTGTCGCTATGGAAGCCTTGCAGAGTCAACATTTCCGTGTGGTGCTCAAGCTGCTTAGATCCCTTGAACCACAAATAATTCCATATCGACTTGCTGCCATCAGGAATGCTGCATCTAAGCTGGACATGTTCACCAAGGAACACCCGAGAGTGTCCTGACACCAACTCTGCTCGGGCTTCGTAGGAGATCTCTATACAGGAAAAGGAAAAAAAAAAAAGTGAAAAATTTGCGATGACCACGATTATGTTCAACGACAATTCAAGTGTCTTACCGATGGGGACTACAAATTGTGGTAGTGTGGAAAGAACTGAAATAGAAAATACATTTGAGCATGAGATAAAAAATACATATTAAAAAATGACCATGTATAGTAAGGCTTTTTTTTTTTAATTAAAAACTGACCATGAAAAAAAGTTAAGCTTTTTTTGTAAAAAAAAAAAAAAAAAAAAAAAAAAGAGATGAATAGTGGAAAAACAGACCATATATACTAAGAAATATTGCCATGTACAAAAAAACTTTAATATACATAGTAATTTTTTTTTTCATTTAAAAAAAAGCCTCGCTATACCTCACTTAATTATACATGGTCATTTTTTTTTTTTTAATCAAATATACGTGGTCCACACACACACACACGTATTTGGTTGACACTTACCAAGGAAAGATATTGTTGCTATCATCGTGACTATTTTTTCGGTTCTTGATGGGCGCCAACCTTTATTCCCAAAAATAAGGAAGTGAAAAAGTAAAAAAAAACCTTAACATGTAACGCAGGAACCCTCCTATAATTTCTTTTATTCTCCATGAACTGTGATTTAGGGAAGCGAAACACATTGGAAATTTGTGCCTGTACTTTACATAAATGGTATGTGTTGCGCTAAGTAGAAAGTGTGTTGCTACTGGGACTCATTTGGCGCTTACATCATCAAAAAAACAAAACTGCAATAAACAAACGCCTGAATTGAGAAATCACATTTCCTAAAAATAGCGTGAGATTTGAAACTAATGTTTCATGACATTTACCAATGACTTGTTTTAGATTTCCTAGTATAATAGATAAGTATAGAAAGTTTGACCCCCCTCTTCTATCTGACGTTGCACAATTGCAGCGACTCGTGTGAAAGTACAGCGTAAGCAGAGTTGACAGGCGTTCTGCTCTCAGCTTTTATTAGTCATCATCGCTTAACACACACACACATGCTCACACACAATTTTTCCCAATAAGTTATTAAATAAGGACAGTATTGACTCCTATATGAAACGGTAACAAACCTATGAGGATGTTTTAAACCTCTCCGCACACTCACTTGGCCACCCCATTAAATAGAATTCACATTTACAAAAATATAATACTCCACTAAACATAATACACAGTAATGACTAAGATGATCAAAAGTGAGCATGATCATATTTGTAAAGGCCATCTTTAGATTCAGTTCTGATAATGAACCTCAAAAGATTGTGCGAGTGTACTTAATGTTGTGGCCAGTGTGTGAAACGCTCTTCCAACTTCTGGAGTGCTACTCTAAGAAATTAAGTTTTAAAGCCTCATCTCAAAACAAAACAAAACAAAACACCAGATAGCTACAAAAGAGCTATAAGAAATTGATTAAAATCTAAATATTATACACACAATGTCCGAACGGATGCCGCTGCTACAGGGCACACCTGAAAACAGTGTCTGCACTATCCTTAATGAAATAATGTTTAAAATCATTAAAGTGCTTCGAAAAGAGCAACTCTGATCTCAGAACGAATAATAGGTGTGACCTCATCATGATGGATTACTCATACCGTGCAGTCGAAGGTGTTTCAGGCCTTTCAATTTGAATGAATGGAAGGAAGGAAGGATGGATGGGAAGTTCCTCGTGCATCAACCGGCAAACACTTGCGGCGTCAGCGGCGGTGGCAGGTGCTCATTCTCAACGTTATCAGAGTCGATAGCCGAAGCGGCCGCTGGCGCGCCCGTCGCCGCGCCGCCGCCGGGAGGGCTCCGCGCCTCAAAAGTGTCCAGGACGCTCTGCACGTTCTGCTCCACTTCGTCCGTCCAGTCGATGAGGTCGCTCTCCAGCTGCCGCGCCCGCTCCATGACGAGCTCTTGCCGCTCGCCGAGGCCCGTCAGTAGGTCCAGGCGCTTGTGCACCTGGATGAACGCGGCGCCGCCCGCCTGGGGCCGGTTGGGGGACCCCCCGGACATGTAACGGTCAAACTCCTCAGAGGTCAGGTTGAGCGACTTGCCGTCCAGTTTCTCAATGAAGGTCAAGGCGCAGCACTGAGAGGAGAATGGGCACAAGCTTGCTTAGAGACCTTGTTCGATTCCAAATTGTCCAAACCTCGTTTTTCAAGATTTCTTGACTCTGCCAAACTGCTGCTTGGTGTGAAATGAGTTGACTTAATTGCCCTAATACAACGCTCATGTCTTACATGCTGTTTGTAAGTCAAAGCAGAAAAAAAATCCCGTGTCACTTATGTATCAATCCGAATTAAAGAGGTCTACACTGCCTCCTAGTGGACATGTTGCAGTAGTGCAACATTTTGTGTTTTGTTTCCTTTAGATACAACCGGTAAATTTGAGTTTTGGGAGAAAAAAAAAAAAGTTAACTTCCACTATGGGGCAATTAGGAAGTCCACTCAAAAGTCCATCCGTGTCAAAAAATGTATCATTTCTAAATGCAGTCGCTTTATGTTTGCGTGAATAAACGAATGGCGTTCCTCACCAGATTAGTAAAGTAGTAGCCATCCTCTCCGGTCATGAGCCTGCTGGGGTTGCAGAAGCGAGTGATGTACTGAATGTTGGACTGAAGGCGCGGTGGGTTGGCCTTCAGCACGATGTAGATGAGCGTGGGCAAGAAGTCGTCCGCCGACGCCGCCTCCTTCTTGCTGATGCGGATGGCGTTGAAGATGTGCTTGCTGCAGCGCGTGATGCACGCCAGCTTGTCCTTGGGCACTCGCTTGGAATCGATTTCGATCACGTCTGGCGAGAGGCGGAGTCTTACATCGGTGCCGTCGGAAACCCAAGATGCTGTTATCTGTGAGGCTCACCCGTGATGGCTTTAACCACGCTGTCGGAAGCCTCTGGGATCTCCTCGTCGACGGGAACACCCAGCATCTCAATGGTGACCCAGTGCAAGGCTCTGTGAATAACAAGTGGAAAACATGAGGATGGTGACCCCAAGTGGACGAAAAGAATATCGCGCCAATGTCACAAATGTAAAAATGGGTCTTGTTGTTAATTGAATACTTGGCTCGCCAATGCGATAATCAGTAAAATACGTAATTTATCGAGGACGCCATTTTGGAATTACGACCGCATCCTTGGTCTACAAACCTGATCCTATTCTGTACTGCCAGGTCTTTCTTCTCATCGTCAGACGTTTCCGGACAAAACACTTCCTTGTACAAACGCGTCGTGATATATCTCTCCACTTGGTCCATGATGCCCTCGATGTACTCGGACGAGCCTGAGAGCAAAAAAAAAGAAGAGCAACATGAGAAGAGCACAAAAAAGCAACACAAGCATTTTCCTACCTTTGAATTGAGTGTGAAGGCGTTCCGAGAGAGACTGGTAGAAGTCCTGAACGCATTCGGACATGTCCTCAGCACCCATGTCCTAATACAAGGGGGAACAATACGGCAAATGACTCTTAGGATGTTCCGCCAAGCCTCGCAGACTTTACAGTTACAGGGAGCTCACCCGCTTGTAGGCCATGCTCTCCGTGAAGGCTCGACACTGTTTAAAGATCTGCTGGCCGTATTTCAGAGGCTTGAGGAAATCGATGAACTCCCTCGTCGCGCGGTCGGTGTCCGCCGAGGAGGGTCGGCTCGATGCGGGGAAGGAGCTCGGGCTGGACTGAGCATCCAAAGAGGTGGTGGCATCTAGCGGGGGGAAGTGTTTTATGGATTTATCTCACCTTTGAGCTTGTTGTGTGAAAAAGCTAATATTTCCTTCCAGTCAATCCTTTTCATATCGTGCCAAATGAAAACTAAAGCTGTGGCAAAGCACTTTACTTAGGGAGCAGGTTTAGAACGGCTCTTCTCACACACATCAAGAGATGGACTGAATCTAGACTTGAGCGTATGGTTTACTGCTCACCACTCCCCTCTCTGCTCAGATGACAAGAAGCGGGGAAAAAAAGCCGCTGGCCTTCCATCATTAACTTCAAAGTGCTGGCCTATCACAGACTCTGAAAGCAGCCAATCATATTGTGCCCTGCTTGGCCGTCCCCTTCAAAAAACAAGTGTGTTACCAGTGACGGGCAGTTTGAGCGGTTAGTGACATCTTTTGACTTTTCATAGCAGCGGTACGGGCTGATCTGTCAAAAGGCCTTACCTTTTTTGGGTGGTATTTTGATGGAGGGCGTGAAAAACTTGGCGACGGGGTTGACCTTGCTGGGCTTTTCCTTGGTCTTCCGTTCGTCAAACTTGTTGAAAGGTGTGACAGCAGGCTGCGGCTGGGCCTTCTGATATCTGCTCGCATAGGCTTCCTCTTCCTCTCTCTGCAACCTGCGGTGGATGAGACAAGACAAAAGCGCCCGGCCGGGGATGTGGATGAGCAGGAATGACAACGAAAGAGTCTTGGGAGGGGGGGGGGGGGAGTCTCCACGGTAACAAATACAATGCGTCTTGTCAGCCCTATCAAAGTGACTTAATAGTTTATAAACTAACAACAAAGCCACTCTGGGCCTTTAGGTGCCTCTATTGCCATTAAAGGACTGAACGTTCTAGTAATAACAGTGATTCGACTCGAGAAGAATGTTATTGGCCTCTCTTTCGATTCAATGTCAGGACTGCCGCTATTCCATCTGTCCATGAACTGTTTAAGCCTACTCCAAGAAACATCTTCCGAAACAACCAAAACAGTTCGGCTACAATCGATTACTTTTCCTGAGAATGAACTAGCAGGTAGGATGAGAATATTACTAGCACATAAGGAGTCCCTAAACCAATATTGTCTCAATAGAGCGAAGACGTTGCCGACAAACCTCTCAGCGAGAGCACAGTCTTCCTGGATCTGTTTTTGCTTATCCCGCTGGTTTTCCTCTCGCCAGCACTTGGAGCACAAGCCCTGCCAAGCTGCGTTGCCATAAAAATCACATCCTTTGGTACAAAGCAGCTGTGATTGGTCGAGATGGATCCGACGACGTTCAGGCCTCTGAGCCATCATCCTTCAAAGAAGACTGCCCGAGGAACAAAACAACGAAGAACACAATGTTAATTCAAACATAAACCGCGTAACGCGTAGCTGAAATAACTTTCGAATCATCTCGCTGATGACTAACGTCCGCGCTTTGTCACGTTAACATTGAAACCGACAAACCCTCATCGTGTCGGCTAAGTATTCGGAGTCATTCGTTATTGTTGTGGAAATGTGTTTATCCAGACTGTAAAATGTTTGCTTCACCCGGAGGACGATCGTGTAACTGACTAATGTCAGGCTAGCTACGGAAGCTAATTACGAAGCTAGCCCTTGACAACGAGCAACAATGTCATCATGAAGATGACGTGTGTTTTCTGTCAACGTACATTATCATTCGCAGGACGGGCAAAGCTGTCACGCTACGTCGCTCCTGCTCCGGGATGTTGTAATGTGGAGTGTCTGCATTACGAATAGCTCCGTCATACGGAAAGAGTCGGCCATTTTGTCTTTAAGACGATGCGATTCTTCTTCGTTCTTCTCATTACTCGTAATGATTAAATGCAACAGTGTAGCGCCACCGGGTGGACCGACAGTGCAACCGTTTTAGAACGCTTCAGCATACTGTAATTCTTTTATCAAAACATCTTTTGAGCTTCAAGTCATGTTAAAGTGGTGTTTTCCTCTACTGAACTCATCTTGGAGCATTCCTGCGCAATCCTCTCGAAGCAACCGGAAAAGTGCTTATATAGTGAAAGACCATTTACCATTCACTGCTATTCCCTTTTATACTATACTCCAAAAAATCCTAACCTTAACTATTGTTGACTAAATGTGTACGTATTTTTGAGTGTCCTCTGTATTGCTGTTACAATAAATTAAAAAAAACTTTAGAATGTTTTGTAGTTTTTACCCCCACCCCCACCGCCAACCCACGCAGTCTCTTATAAGAGTGTAATAACACGCTCACGCACATCGGAAGGTAAAGACTCGTTCAGCACAGCAGGGGCAAAGACAACAGAACAAACTCTAACGCTCACCTTTTCTTTCAAGCACTACTTCGCCTCGAGAGACACTATAGATGGCTGGTGAGCTTTTAATTTTTTTTCCATCTTTTCGTAATTCTTTCCAGAACTATTTTTTTCTTTACTTTCACTTTTGCAAAACTTCCGTTCGGGCGTCGGCCAGACGGAAAAATAGAATAAACAAGAAAGTAGAGTAGCTCATCGATTTTGTCGAGGACAGTGAAGTCGATTAATTTGCATTCAACTTTCATTTGAGTAAAAGCAGAGCGCGCTTAACATGTTGGCGTGGGCTTACGGGATGAGGTTATTACAAATCATTAATAAACGGCATTGAGGGTGCGAACTGTTGTTTATGATTAGTGAATATCGTGTTGCAACTATGCTGTAACCGAACATTTTTGTTCTAAAACCAACTTTTCTAAAAGCAACTTGACGTACTTGAAATATAGTTTGCATTTGATTTTTGCCACACTAACTTTTATGAGGTATGATTGGGGTCAAAGGTTTTGTTCTTGAAAAAACAAAACTCGTACTTGAAAAAATAAAACTTTAATCTAAAAATGAGGTGCTGATCACTTGTCAAATAAAACAATGTATTCAAAGTAAAAATATTTAAAAGTTTGTTTTCTGTAGCCTTGTAGCCACAAGTGGTTTCAATTTGGTTTGTTCTTTAGTTCTTTTGTGCAAATAAAACTACATTGCCCTCTGTGATACTGTTTTGTGCTCATTACAGAAGAACTAAAGCGCGTGAGAACGCCGTTTATTGAAAACGTGACCTTGCCAGTAATCAAACAACTTCTAAACGACCTTTTGGATGATAAAGTCTTGAATGACGGAGAGCAGGAGAATATCTTGGATGTGGTTGACGGCAGAGCAGACAAAGCTGGTGTCCTCATTGACTCAGTGAGGAAAAAAGGTGCTAAAGCAAGCATGATTTTCATAACTTCCCTTAAAAAGAGGGACCCAATGCTCTTCGAAGAATTGAAACTCCCCGCCGAGCCTCCCCATGGTGAGATGACGAGTTTCACAGCATGTCCTCAATATAAAAAGACAAGTTGCATTGACTTGCATGTTTTGTTGTCTCCAGCTACCCCCGAGGCGGATTGTCAGTGGTCAACCAAACTCATCCCTTGCAAAAGGTCCTTTTGGGATTCCAAAAAGAATGACTCAGAGGTATTTTCTCCACACTAATGGGATGTACACTTTCATAGAGAAATGTTGTCATTAAGAGTCATGCTTTTTGAACTAAGAATTTAAGGATGCCTGTTTCCTTGGCAACATCATTTACTAGGATATTTTATTATTATTTTTTTTTTAACATCCCACATAGCAAACCAGAATCTTTATCAGCGTTTTCGGAGGAAATTTCATTTTGTAAAATAAAAAATAATGTTTTTGTTATGCAGACCATTTGTGGTATGCTTCCACATGCTAACTTGTTCAAATTTGCATATTATTTTAGATCTATCCTGTGACTAAAGAGTCCGCACGGAGTCGTGTGGCTCTGCTTATCACCAATATCAAATTTAAGGACAAGAGTCTTGACAGAGCTGGAGCTGAGGTAGATGAGCGGAACATGTCCAGGCTGTTGGACGCTTTAGGATATGAGGTGGTTAAACACACCAACCTCACAGGACAGGTAACAAACACTTTTTTTTGAAAGCTTCCAAATAAATTCAGAGTTTCTTACCAACCAGCGTTGGTTCTGGCAGGAAATGGACAAGGCCGTCTTGGACTTCTCCAAACATTCCAAACTCAAAGACACAGACAGCGTGTTTGTGGTCATCATGTCTCACGGGAAACTGGGATTGATCCTCGGCGTCAACTGGAACGAGACCCAAACGGTGGATGAAGAGGATGTGTTTCCCATCGATAACATTTACACATATCTGAACTCAGCCAACTGCAAGGCGCTGATCGACAAACCCAAGATCATCATCATCCAAGCCTGTCGAGGAAGTGAGTGAACGCAACGGCGCTCAGATTGAAGACACATTTTGGAATGTCGTCACCCGGACCATGTTGTCTGTTTCAGACGAGGAAGGGGCGGTGCCCGTGAGCGATGATGCGGGTCCGCTCTGGTCTGATGCTGCCGGTGGCTGGCAATTTGTCCACAAAGAGAAAGATTTCGGCGCTCTTCTCTCTAGCACACCTGGTCAGTGCATCTCCGCCTACCTTTCTTGTCCATTGAGGAAGGCCATTAAGTCACAAGGATAAAGCATTTTGAATCGAAGCTGAACTGTATTAGAGGAAACAAGATTGTGACTATTTGGCCCGCCTTTCTCGAATCATTTGCTAGTCAACAAACTTTTTTTTTCCCACCTCCTCAGATACCAAGTCATACCGAAACCCAGAGACAGGCTCTTTGCTAATTCAGTATTTTGTTGAAGTTGTAAACACCTGCGCTTGTGAGAAACACCTTGAGGAACTTTTCAGGATGGTAAGTTTTACACAACGCTCGTCTAAATGTCCAGGATATGGAGTGGTGACTGATGTCTTTTTTTTTTTTCGGGCTCTACCTTTAATCTCATGATGTTGTGTTTCAACCCCTTAGATCATGCGACGCTTTGAAAGATTGCCGTATGTGACACTAAAACAGATGCCAACTAAAGACAGAGGGACTTTGCCAAGGCTCTTCTACCTCTTTCCTGGCATTTGACACCACATTTTGGAGGAACATATGTCTGATTGCAAAAGTAAAATTAACAATTTTATATGTGGCTAGGAAGGAAATAGGAAATTGTAATAAAAAAAAACTGACTTGAAGTCGAAAAAGGATTTTTCTTGTCTGTGTGAAAGTTTCTGTGCATTGGGCTATAATTTGCTACATTAATAATAACTTACAGATAATGAGTTAGAATGTTAAAATGTGATAGGTTTGGCTGGCGACTCGTGTGCCAACACCAATCTGCCTATGGAGTATCGCAAATGATGGGCAGAGAGAAACACAAGCAGTCTTCTTCCTTTTCCAGACAAGCTTTACTTGAAAAACAAGAATTGGAAAAACAAAACCATGTCATCACGACACAACACAAAGGCAGCAGGTCGAGGAGGCAACATGGTAACACGGTTGCTGACTTTTTTTTTTTTTTTTACTTCATGCTGACATCTTCAAGTGCGAACCAACATAACGGACGTTTAAAGCTTGAGGGTTATCAAAAGACACACTCACACACAAGAAATTGGGTCATCAAACATCTTGACCAGGGCGGACATGTTTTTTTGTTTTTTGAACATACTGGCAGTGTTAAGACGCTTCCACAGCACAAAACAAGATGACAAGCAATCCTTTCATCCCTTGCACTCAACATGTCTTGACAAAACAACACGGCGCTATTTCCACATGCGCTCAGATACTCAGCACTTGAGCAAACACGGTCTAAGATCGTCAAAACAAGGGGAAGTTGAAAATAAAGCGCAGGAGCATTCATGCCTCTCAGATCTTTTTGCAAGACAGTTTTACACCAAACTTAACCATGCAGGATTTTTGTCGTCGTTGTTTTGCAAGGGAGGTAGAGGAAGTTCAAAGGGGGGTTCGGGCCACCCAGAAAAGTAAAGAAAGAAAAACTTGAAGGTAAAAATTATGACCGTCAATTATGACCACATGAGAATAAAGTAATGTATCTATGAGAAAGTCAGACATGATCATAGAGTATTAATGTGAAGAGAATCAAGTTGTAGTTTGGAAAACAAAAAGATTCAAATACTTAGTGTGAATTTATATTGTAGAGATTAAAGTTGTATATTTTCAATATTTAAATATTTTTTTGAGACTAATATATTGGTGGGGAACTGATTAGCACGTCCGCTTCACAGTACAGATGTGTGGGGTGAAATTAGTGCCATTTTGTAAAAAAATCAAAATGGCGTTGTTTACATTTGGCGCAGTGCATTGTTGGAAGCGTGACGTCACCGCTCGAAACGCTACACTCCTTTGGAGACGTTGGATAGAAAGTAAAAGAAAAACTGTCAATAAATGTGGCTTTAAGGGGGGGAAAAGTACTTTAGATTTGCCCACACACAAAACAGACAAGTTAGTATTATTGTCAAACTTGGAATGTATAGAGTGGTACATTTTGTAACTTTTTCCACAGCAAGAATTCGCTTGGAGGGGGGGGGGGGGCTATCATATCGTTGACAACACTCAAAAGATTTGGAGCACCACATATTTTGAAATTTTACAAAATAGAAACTGATGCCAAAACATGTCGTGTCAGAGAAGTGGCACGCCGTGTGCCGACATTGCGTAATACGTTTGCATTCATAGCAAATGAGAACGTGTGCGTGTGTGTGCGTGTGTTTTTGCCGTGCGTGTGTTTGCAGATGTTTAGGCCAGCGTGCCTCCCACTGCAGACGCAATGATGATTCCCAGAATCACACAGCATATAATAATCATTATTTTCTTCTAATTGACCAAGAAAAGAAGACAAAAGGAGAGCATCAGTCATCCGGGGCAGCGAGTAGGGAGCAAATAAAAACATGTTAGAAAATTTAATAAGCAAACACAAGTGCTAGTCTACTGCGCAGATGCAAAAGTATTGGGACTTCGATTCACTTCATATGTTGTCCATGACTATTATCCCACCAGACTGTGTGTGGGCTGCCCCCTAGTGGTCAAAATGTGGAAAGGTTTTGCACAAATGTTAATCTTGATGAAGCAGCGTCCCAATACGTTTGCTCATACCATCAATTAAAAGTACAAGACAAAAAAAAATCTGCGATTATTTGCACGTATTGCTGGAGTGTTTACAGTATAAAATCCATGCAAAGAGTTTTCCACATAAAAAATGTGTTCTCTAGAAAGTTTGGTCATGCAACATGCAAAAGCTCTGCAGGAGTCATGCGTGTTACAGGTTTGTTGTAGGCATGCGAAACACGCAGTGGGAATTGTGTTATCTTTTAAATGTTGCTTAACATTTAAGGCTAATTAATTGTGCAAGCAGAATCCATTTGAAGTTTGGGTACAATAAAAAGGGCCCTCGTTACGTTGGTCACATGAGCTGGAATGTTGCACAAGTGTCTTCTCGTGTCCTAACTGAGGCCAACCGCCAGAGCAATTATGAGGACGCTCAAGCAAGCAGCGATACAGCCTCCTATTAGGAGGAGCTTCTGTGTTGGGGAAGAATAGGGCGGGGCAGACAGGAGGGGAAACGGCATGTCAGCAATGTTTCAGAGCAAATATAGTGAGGTCAAATGGTGGGGCCACCTTGCAAATTAGCAGCTGGATAATTGTTTTTGGTTTTTTTGACCCAAGATGAGGGCAAATATAATTAAAAGGAATTTGCACCTGTAAAAAGGAGGGAGTTTTTTGTTTTTTAACAAACCACAGCACCCGAGGGAAAACAACCAATCAGAGAGCATTCTCAGGCACCTTCCTGTGTTGAGTTTGTAAGTCCTCCCCCGCGTTTGTATTTCAGACAAGTCCACGTGGGTCCCTAATGACGTGTCCGACGGGTGTAAAACTGCCATAGCTCGACACAGATGCTCAACATGCAGAGCGGGAACTACGGCGTGCCGCGCATGCACACGTCACATCACACGACAACAACCACGCACGCCACATAATCGTCACGTCGGCCGGGCGCTCGCCACTCACTCTCCGGGCTTTACTCTGGTATTTAACCGCCTTCTTTGTGTCGGAAACGGCCCTTTCCACATAGTCTACCGAGTGCTCCACATTGTATTCAATGCGGTCTATCATCTCTCCCTGGCAGAAGGTCGGCAAGGGAGGAAAGAGGGGAGCGGATGTGTGCAGAATGGGGGAGGAGAGAGGGAAGAAAAGGGAAAGTTAGTTTCTGGATGTGGGGATTTTTCTCACCCGCCTGCTGGTCTTTTTAAACTTCTTGCATTTGGGGATGGTGTCTTTTGCTTGCTCCACGTAGTTGTGTGCCTCCCACACACTGCGCTCAATGTTGTTCACCAGCTCGCCCTGCGCGACAAAAACAGCCGTAAATAACAGAGTACAATAACTTAGAGACACTGTGAAGAAAAAAAAAAAAGTTTCCATTCTGAGAGCTTCCCTTATATTTTGTGTATCGAATGTGTATCGTTGTAACAAATAAGCGTCATCAATACGTTCACAAATACAAAGCGACAATACTGCTATTAAATTATTCCAAGCATGAATAAACATTTGCGCGATTTATGCCAATGATGTGAAGACAAAGTGAAGGGGAAAAAAAACAAAAAGGGATAGAAACAGACAATGTTTCCAGTAAAGGGAGGGAGAAAACTATTGTGAGGATTATAGTATAAAAGGAATAGCAGTGAATGGTAAATGGTCTTTCATTATATAAGCACTTTTCCGGTTGGACTGTTGATTAGAGAGGATTGCGCAGGAATGCTCCAAGATGAGTTCAGTAGAGGAAAACACCACGTTAACATGACTTGAAGCTCAAACTTATGAACTAACCTTCCTGTCATGAAATGCTCGCCCCACCCACACGCACACGCAGTCTCTGATAAGACTGTAATATCACTTTCACGCACATTGGAAGATAAAGACTCGTTCAGCACAGCAGGGGCAAAGACAACAGAACAAACTCTTGCTAACTCTCACCTTTTCTTTCAAGCACTACTTCACCTCGAGAGACACTATAGATGGCTGGTGAGCTTTTAATTTTTTTTTCATCTTTTCGTAATTCTTTCCAGAACTATTTTTTTTTACTTTCACTTTTGCAAAACTTCGTTCGGGCGTCGGCCAGACGGAAAAATAGAATAAACAAGAAAGTAGAGTAGCTCTTCGATTTTGTCGAGGATAGTGAAGTCGATTAATTTGCATTCAACTTTCATTTGAGTAAAAGCAGAGCGGTGCGAACTGTTGTTTATGATTAGTGAACATCGTGTTGCAACTATGCTGTAACCGAACATTTTTGTTCTAAAACCAACTTTTCTAAAAGCAACTTGACGTACTTGAAATATAGTTTGCATTTGGTTTTTTGCCACACTAACTTTTATGAGGTAGATTGGGGTCAAAGGTTTTGTTCTTGAAAAAACAAAACTCGTACTTGAAAAAATAAAACTTTAATCTAAAAATAAAGGTGCTGATCATTTGTCAAATAAAACAATGTATTCAAAGTAAAAATATTTAAAAGTTTGTTTTCTGTAGCCTTGTAGCCACAAGTGGTTTCAATTTGGTTTGTTCTTTAGTTCTTTTGTGCAAATAAAACTACATTGCCCTCTGTGATACTGTTTTGTGCTTCTTACAGAAGAACTAAAGGGCGTGAGAACGCCGTTTATTGAAAACGTGACCTTGCCAGTAATCAAACAACTTCTAAACGACCTTTTGGATGATAAAGTCTTGAATGACGGAGAGCAGGAGAATATCTTGGATGTGGTTGACGGCAGAGCAGACAAAGCTGGTGTCCTCATTGACTCAGTGAGGAAAAAAGGTGATAAGGCAAGCTGGATTTTCATAACTTCCATTAAAAAGAGGGACCCAATGCTCTTCGAAGAATTGAAACTCCCCGCCGAGCCTCCCCATGGTGAGATGACGAGTTTCACAGCATGTCCTCAATATAAAAAGACAAGTTGCATTGACTTTTAATTTTTTTTCCATCTTTTCTTCATCAAACGTTGCGTGTTTTGTTGTCTCCAGCTACCCCCGAGGCGGATTGTCAGAGGTCAACCGAACTCATCCCTTGCAAAAGGTCCTTTTGGGATTCCAAAAAGAATAACTCAGAGGTATTTTCTCCACACTAATGGAATGTACACTTTCATAGAGAAATTTTGTCATTAAGAGTCATGCTTTTTGAACTAAGAATTTAAGGATGCCTGTTTCCTTGGCAACATCATTTACTAGGATATTTTATTGATTTTTTTTTTTTTTTTTTAACACCCCACATAGCAAACCAGAATCTTTATCAGCGTTTTCGGAGGAAATTTCATTTTGTAAAATAAAAAATAAGGTTTTTGTTATGCAGACCATTTGTGGTATGCTTCCACATGCTAACTTGTTCAAATTTGCATATTATTTTAGATCTATCCTGTGACTAAAGAGTCCGTACGGAGTCGTGTGGCTCTGCTTATCACCAATATCAAATTTAAGGACAAGAGTCTTGACAGAGATGGAGCTGAGGTAGATGAGGAGAACATGTGCGGGCTGTTGCAAGCTTTAGGATATGAGGTGGTTAAACACACCAACCTCACAGGACAGGTAACAAACACTTTTTTTGAAAGTTTCCAAAAACATTCAGAGTTTCTTACCAACCAGCGTTGGTTCTGGCAGGAAATGGACAAGGCCGTCTTGGACTTCTCCAAACATTCCAAACTCAAAGACACAGACAGCGTGTTTGTGGTCATCATGTCTCACGGGGAACTGGGATTGATCCGCGGCGTCAACTGGAACAAGACCCAAACGGCGGCTGAAGCGGATGTGTTTCCCATCAATAACATTTACACACATCTGAACTCAGCCAACTGCAAGGCGCTGATCGACAAACCCAAGATCATCATCATCCAAGCCTGTCGAGAAAGTGAGTGAACGCAACGGCGCTCAGATTGAAGACACATTTTGGAATGTCGTCACCCGGACCATGTTGTCTGTTTCAGACGAGGAAGGGGCGGTGCCCGTGAGCGATGATGCGGGTCCGCTCTGGTCTGATGCTGGTGGTGCCTGTCAATTTGTCCACAAAGAGAAAGATTTCGGCGCTCTTCTCTCTTGGACGCCTGGTCAGTGCATCTCCGCCTACCTTTCTTGTCCATGCGACTTGATTGAGGAAGGCCATTAAGTCACAAGGATAAAACATTTTGAATCGAAGCTGAACTGTATTGGAGGAAACGAGATTGTGACTTTTTGGCCCGCCTTTCTCGAATCATTTGCTAGTCAAAAAAACTTTTTTTTTTTCCCACCTCCTCAGATACCAAGTCATACCGAAACACAGAGACAGGCTCTTTGCTAATTCAGTATTTTGTTGAAGTTGTAAACACCTGCGCTTGTGAGAAAGACCTTGAGGAACTTTTCAGGATGGTAAGTTTTACACAACGCTCGTCTAAATGTCCAGGATATGGAGTGGTGACGGATGTCTTTTTTTTTTCGGGCTCTACCTTTAATCTCATGATGTTGTGTTTCAACCCCTTAGATCATGCGACGCTTTGAAAGATTGCCGTATGTGACACAAAAAGAGATGCCAACTAAAGACAGATGGACTTTGCCAAGGCTCTTCTACTTCTTTCCTGGCATTTGACATCACATTTCGGAGGAACATATTATGTCTGATTGCGGAAGTAGAATTAACAATTTTATATGTAGCTAGGAAGGAAATAGGAAGTTGTAATAAAAAAAAACTGACTTGAAGTCGAAAAATGATTTTTTTTTGTCTGTGTGAAAGCTTCTGTGCATTGGGCTATAATTTGCTACATTAATAATAACTTACAGATAATGAGTTAGAATGTTAAAATGTGATAGGTTTTGCTGGCGACTCTTGTGTGCCAACACCAATCTGCCTATGGAGTATCGCAAATGATGGGCGGAGAGAAACAGAAGCAGTCTTCTTCCTTTTCCAGACAAGCTTTACTTGGAAAACAAGAATTGGAAAAACAAAACCATGTCATCACGACACAACACAAAGGCAGCAGGTCGAGGAGGCAACATGGTAACACGGTTGCTGACTTTTTTTTTTTTTTTTTACTTCATGCTGACATCTTCAAGTGCGAACCAACATAACGGACGTTTAAAGCTTGAGGGTTATCAAAAGACACACTCACACACAAGAAATTGGGTCATCAAACATCTTGACCAGGGCGGACATGTTTTTTTTTGTTTTTTGAACATACTGGCAGTGTTAAGACGCTTCCACAGCACAAAACAAGATGACAAGCAATCCTTTCATCCCTTGCACTCAACATGTCTTGACAAAACAACACGGCGCTATTTCCACATGCGCTCAGATACTCAGCACTTGAGCAAACACGGTCTAAGATCGTCAAAACAAGGGGAAGTTGAAAATAAAGCGCAGGAGCATTCATGCCTCTCAGATCTTTTTGCAAGACAGTTTTACACCAAACTTAACCATGCAGGATTTTTGTCGTCGTTGTTTTGCAAGGGAGGTAGAGGAAGTACAAAGGAGGGTTCGGGCCACCCAGAAAAGTAAAGAAAGAAAAACTTGAAGGTTAAAATTATGACCGTCAATTGTGACCACATGAGAATAAAGTAATGTATCTATGAGAAAGTCAGACATTATCAGAGAGTATTAATGTGAAGAGAATCAAGTTGTAGTTTGGAAAACAAAAAGATTCAAATACTTAGTGTGAAGTTATATTGTTGAGATTAAAGTTGTATATTTTCAATATTTAAATATTTTTTTGAGACTAATATATTGGTGGGGAACTGATTAGCACGTCCGCTTCACAGTACAGATGTGCGGGGTGAAATTAGTGCCATTTTGTAAAAAAATCAAAATGGCGTTGTTTACATTTGGCGCAGTGCATTGTTGGAAGCATGACGTCACAGCTCGAAACGCTATACTCCTTTGGAGACGTTGGATAGAAAGTAAAAGAAAAACTGTCAATAAATGTGGCTTTAGGGGGGGAAAAAAGTACTTTAGATTTGCCCACACACAAAACAGACAAGTTAGTATTATTGTCAAACTTGGAATGTATAGAGTGGTACATTTTGTAACTTTTTCCACAGCAAGAATTCGCTTGGAGGGGGGGGGGGCTATCATATCGTTGACAACACTCAAAAGATTTGGAGCACCACATATTTTGAAATTTTACAAAATAGAAACTGATGCCAAAACATGTCGTGTCAGAGAAGTGGCACGCCGTGTGCCGACATTGCGTAATACGTTTGCATTCATGGCAAATGAGAACGTGTGCGTGTGTGTGCGTGTGTTTTTGCCGTGCGTGTGTTTGCAGATGTTTAGGCCAGCGTGCCTCCCACTGCAGACGCAATGATGATTCCCAGAATCACACAGCATATAATAATCATTATTTTCTTCTAATTGACCAAGAAAAGAAGACAAAAGGAGAGCATCAGTCATCCGGGGCAGCGAGTAGGGAGCAAATAAAAACATGTTAGAAAATTTAATAAGCAAACACAAGTGCTAGTCTACTGCGCAGATGCAAAAGTATTGGGACTTCGATTCACTTCATATGTTGTCCATGACTATTATCCCACCAGACTGTGTGTGGGCTGCCCCCTAGTGGTCAAAATGTGGAAAGGTTTTGCACAAATGTTAATCTTGATGAAGCAGCGTCCCAATACGTTTGCTCATACCATCAATTAAAAGTACAAGACAAAAAAAAATCTGCGATTATTTGCACGTATTGCTGGAGTGTTTACAGTATAAAATCCATGCAAAGAGTTTTCCACATAAAAAATGTGTTCTCTAGAAAGTTTGGTCATGCAACATGCAAAAGCTCTGCAGGAGTCATGCGTGTTACAGGTTTGTTGTAGGCGTGTGAATCACGCAGTGGGAATTGTGTTAACTTTTAAACGTTGTTTAACATTTAAGGGTAATTAATTGTGCAAGCAGAATCCATTTAAAGCTTGGGTACAATAAAAAGGGCCCTCGTTACGTTGGTCACATGAGCTGGAATGTTGCACAAGTGTCTTCTCGTGTCCTAACTGAGGCCAACCGCCAGAGAAATTATGAGGACGCTCAAGCAAGCAGCGATACAGCCTCCTATAAGGAGGAGCTTCTGTGTTGGGGAAGAATGGGGCGGGGCAGACAGGAGGGGAAACGGCGTGTCAGCAATGTTTCAGAGCAAAGATAGTGAGGTCAAATGGTGGGGCCACCTTGCAAATTAGCAGCTGGATAATTGTTTTTGTTTTTTTTGACCCCAGATGAGGGCAAATATAATTAAAAGTAAATTGCACCTGTAAAAGGGGGGAGTTTTTTGTTTTTTAACAAACCACAGCACCCGAGGGAAAACAACCAATCAGAGAGCATTCTCAGGCACCTTCCTGTGTTGAGTTTGTAAGTCCTCCCCCGCGTTTGTATTTCAGACAAGTCCACGTGGGTCCCTAATGACGTGTCCGACGGGTGTAAAGCTGCCATAGCTCGACACACATGCTCAACATGCAGAGCGTGAACTACGGCGTGCCGCGCATGCACACGTCACATCACACAACAACCAGGCACGCCATATAATTGTCACGTCGGCCGGGCGCTCGCCACTCACCCTCCGGGCTTTACTCTGGTATTTAACCGCCTTCTTTGTGTCGGAAACGGCCCTTTCCACATAGTCTACCGAGTGCTCCACATTGTATTCAATGCGGTCTATCATCTCTCCCTGGCAGAAGGTCGGCAAGGGAGGAAAGAGGGGAGCGGATGTGTGCAGAATGGGGGAGGAGAGAGGGAAGAAAAGGGAAAGTTAGTTTGTGGATGTGGGGATTTTTCTCACCCGCCTGCTGGTCTTTTTAAACTTCTTGCATTTGGGGATGGTGTCTTTTGCTTGCTCCACGTAGTTGTGTGCCTCCCACACACTGCGCTCAATGTTGTTCACCAGCTCGCCCTGCGCGACAAAAACAGCCGTAAATAACAGAGTACAATAACTGAGAGACACTGTGAAGAAAAAAAAAAAGTTTCCATTCTGAGAGCTTCCCTTATATTTGGTGTATCGAATGTGCATCGTAACAAATAAGCGTCATCAATACGTTCACAAATACAAAGGGACAATACTGCATTTACATTTGAGTCACTATTAAATTATTCCAAGCATGAATGAACAAGTGTTTGCATTGACAGGGACAATGATTCCGAAGAAAAAGAAGTCAATTACCTTTGTGCGTTAGCTGGCCGAAGCGTTCTGTAGCGCTTTGTGCCAATGATGTGGAGACAAAGTGAAGGGAAAAAAAAAAAAAGGGATAGAAACAGACAATGTTTACAGTAAAGGGAGGGAGAGACCTATTGTGAAGCATTTCATGACAGGAGGGTTAGTTCATAAGTTCAATAATTAAATTGAAAGCATCCATGCAAATTGGAGAAAAGTAAAACTTTAGCGCCCCCGCACGCATTTGTGACGAGAACATGCGACACGTTCGCACCTGGCTCTCCACCAACATGGCCATGTCCATGAACATGTCGTGCAGTTCTCGGATGCTGTTTTCTAGTTTGATGATCTCGTTGTGCCGTGTCTCGATCTCGTTCATGGCCTGCTGGGTGATGTTGTCCATGATGATCTTAAAAAAAAAACAATTTGGCCTTTGTTGAGGTCAGGACTCACTTGACCGCCTTTAATTTGGGTTGCATGACTTACCCCCGACGTGAAGATAGCAGGATTGTCACTTTCCAGCATGCTTTCCAGCTCCTCATTGGTCGTATTTCTTCCAGCTAGGAAACACAAAAAACACACAGTGAAAGAGGCTAGCAAACCTGGAAAGTTATTTTGTCCATTTAGATTTCACTCCTCTGAGTACTGATGATTAATTCCTCCACATCATTCAATTCAATTAACAGGAAATGTGTGAGTCTCTCCATTTGCTCTCTAGCCATTTGTCTGGACTACTTTTTAATAGCCAATCCTGCGACTTAAAAATAATTGGTGTCGGAATTCAGGGCAGACATATCCGCAGGAGCCGCGCAGAAGAACAACTTGAAGCATTTGAGTTCAACTTGCTGCTGATAGCGACGCTTCTGTGTCAGCGTCCGGTCGTCACTGTGAAAGTGGAGTGGAATCTCTCAAGCCCTCTAAAGTCTTCCAATTTGGTCAAGGTCCTTGGGAAAATTGTTCAACTAAAATGGAAACACAGTGTGCATTGCAAGACCGCAGGGCAGTAAGATTTCAAGGACCAACAAAGTGTGTGCTTTGCTTATATTTGAAACCTTAAAAAGGAATTTTAAGAGGATATAGAGAAGATTAAAGTAAAGTGAACTCATCTTTTCAAATGTCATCAATCTAATTCTCTTAAATTCCTTTGGGTGTGCACGTATTGGCCACTAGAGGGCAGTATAACGCAGATATTTACAGCACCGGACATTCGGAGCCAATCACAACTGCTTTGTAAACTGTAGTAATATTTGTCCGGATTTTTTTCTAAATAAAGAACATATTACTGTGAGTAATATTATGTCTGTCTCCTTGTGTTGATCCACATAAGTAACATTAATTTCTCAACTACTCAAACATTAATGCTAGTTTTGTTAGCCAGTCTAGATTTGTTTTCATTGAGTCTTAACATTAAGCTAGGGGAGATTTCATGTTTCATTTTACAGTAAACTCCAACTTGTAGTGTCAAGAAACAAATTGAAGCACTTTTTTTTTATTCTAACCTCACTTTAAAAAGTTGCTATACAAATAAAGTTATTTGTATTCTTGTTCATTCTACTCAACTGGTCCAGCTTGGGAAACATTTTACAATTACAGCGTGTCTTCAAACGCATCATCAGTGAGGTCGTTGCACCTCCAACACCTTGACGGCCCTCAGCAGACGTGTCCTCCTTTCTAAGTCAGGATAGCGCTTAGCTCAGCTACATTCAGGTGTTCTCCCGGGTTCTATTGTGAGAAAGCAATTCGGAGCCAGTCAGCATCATCACCAGTGGCATTTTATTCCTAATAAACTTTTTTGAGGTGGCAATAAATCTTGCATGTCATTGCCATTTCCACATGACCAATAGCAACAATGACAACACACACTCGCACACAACCTTTATGATGTGATCCCTCATCTCGTATCCGTAACCTTCCGCCCGCTTCCTCACCTTTAATCTTTGTCACGTCACTCAGCGGGGTTAACCAAAAATAAAATTGCTCGCAACACACAAATGCACGCACATGCTCACTCCCATGTCCACTCTCCATTACTCTCATATCCCCGCAAAGGCTCTGAGGGAGGCGGTTATTTGTTACCATGGCGACTCAAAGCCTCTCCAGCCAAATGTCGAGCCTCGCAGGACTGGCTCCATCAGTTATCGTCGATATATTATTCATGCATTTCATACCTGGATTATCTACACGTGTCGATGCATTGCTTCTTTTCAAATATATCTTGGTAAAGCCTTGTAAAACTCTTACAAAGTACACGGATGCTATTTTCTAGCCAGTCTATGGCGATTTTCATTTTCTTTTAGCATCAAGCTAATTGAACTTGACAGAGCTCTGCTGAAACGACTATTACTGGAGTTGGGGACCTTCTCTGCCTCTTTTTTTTTTTTTTGCTTTTAATCACGCTGCGACCTCATTGCCGAAAATCCTTTCTTCGAAATTTGTGGTGGGTTTACCATCTTACCCTTTTATTCTGGAAAAAAAAGTTTTAAATCTCCCCTGACATTTCTATTCTGCGTCCATGTCTAATCCCTTCCCTTGCGACAGGTGAGCTCAACCAAGATCCCTCGTGGCTCCACAAGCTGACAAATCAAATCAAAAGGATCCGTCGGCGCTTAAGGGGAGGAAAGGAGAATCGGATCAGCCTGCGTCTTACTCCACCGTCTAATCATTCCGTCTGCCTTGTTTGACAACGTGCCGTCTTTGCGAGATAACAGGTGGCGCTCACACATTTGAACCTGGCTGCTCCACATTGGCAGATGGCACCAGAGAAATGTTTACCTCTCTGTTAGGTGTGAGGGGGTGGGGTGGGCTTTTCACCATGAACTATATATATCATAGAAAATATCATCACGGTGGAGCGAGGTGACAAATATCTACTCACTGATCTCCAGCTGCCTCTGAATGCGACCCTTGCAGCGCTCCCTGTAGTCCGACTGGGTGGCGTTGTACTCGGACATCACCTCCACAAACTTGCGTGACAATGTTGAGTGCTAGGACCACACATATTGATGTTTTTTTTTCCAAATATCACACATTATAAATAATACAGACCATAACTATAAATTGTAAAGAAATGATAATATCAATACTATTTTGGTTTGTTCTCTCGGAAATGAGGTTTTTAATATCAGTGACATTATTGTGAAAATTATGGTGATTATGGTCAAAATGTCTCACACACACACACTACATGTATATCTTACCTGTGTCTTGCGTATCCTCAAATCGGCCGACGACCTGTTCTGACTTTCTTCCTGCTCGATAGTGTGCAAAATGCCTGGAACATATAAAAATGAGAAACGTCTTAATTCTTAAATGTCTTCAATTCAATTTCTTATACAGAAAAAAATGGATTGATTGCAGGATTGAACTCACTCTTTAATTTGGAGCGCACTTTGTTGGCCAGTTTCTTGATGTCCGCCATTAGATCTTCCAATTCGGCCTTTGTTTCTGAGGAGAAATGGACAAACACAGAGACACAGTCGAAACACTCAGACATGAAAGCAATCCAAGTGTATCAACTTAAAAAAGACAAACAACTGCTGTCTTCTTGCCGTCCATGCAATGCACACACAGTTACTTTTAATTGGATAGAAAATGACTTTCCTTTGAATCTAAATAAATAACAATATTTAAATCGAAAACTGAAATACACTGACTGCTCTAAGATATTTGAATTATTTGCAAAACTAATGCTGATGCTTACTTTCCAACTTGAACACTCGGCTTGCCTTTCAAAGTACTAATGGGATTTTCATTTAATAGCTCATAACTGCGATGGAGAAAATTCGGTGGCCACATTGGCGGAAATGGCTCCGCTGTAAATACGGTAAATGCTTGCATTGCGTCCGGTTAGACTCGGACCTCATTTTGGAAAAGAGCTGCGTAAATGTTAACCGTAAAAAGTTCTCAAATTATATACAAAGATAACTCATTTGTTTTTACAGGAAGGTGGGGGGAAAAAAAAATGGCTTTGACGCACTCAACAAACGACCCTGGGGCATTAATTGCCATTTGTAAGAAGGTAATTTATCATCTTGATGACAAAAAAAGCCACATCTCCATATGATAATGAGTCACAGGAAACTGGTAAACATGAAAAATGACCTTTACAAGTTTCTCAAGTGGCACACTACTCTCACAGTCATTTGCATCTTCCAATTAATTGAAAGTTTACGTTTTACAAGCAGAGGCTGAATATAAGTGACGGACGATGAGTCCTGACCTCTCGTTAAAATGTCCACCATGATTGGTTCGAGTTCACGCGAGATCCTAATGAGGAGAAGTGGGGCAGTAGATGAAAAAAAAATAATAATAATAATAAAAAAATTGTATAGTAACTTTACAAACACTCAAATATATTCACCAATTAAGGGAGTTGGGCTTGTGGCGACCAGCAGAGTATTTGTTGAAGATGTTTTTCAACTTTTCAACAAACTCAGGGGTGTAAGGTTATGGATGAGTGTAACCATAGAAACCCTTCATGAGGTCAGCGGAGTCACAGTCAGAGTCGGAATAGAAAGCAGCCATGTTTGTGTGTGTGTGTGTGTGTGTGTTAGCGAGTCAGATTAGACCCTCTCCCGGTTGCCAAACAGGGGAGGCCAACCTGCTCCATCAAGTGTCCATCGAGCCTCGTAATTGGCCGTGGCAAAGAAAAGAAGAGCGCACTCGCTGATGAATCAGTACAAGTGCGAGGAAGGCAAATTAGAGGGCAAAATTGAGGAATCAATTGAGCTGCAGCTTCACACTTGGTCCCTCTCCCTGACGCCCTCGAAGGGAATCTTTAGGTCACGCTTGTTGCCGCCATTAATACTGCGTTGCTATGGCGACGTGCACAGCCGGGCCTCTCACCAGCTTCAGATTGTTTCCAAAGTGGCAGAAGAGGAAGGAAGGGGAGGCGTGCGGCGTGAGCACGAGAGACAAAATGAAGTGAACTGGGGAAAAGTTTCCCGCTGGGCTAGAAAATGATGGAGACAACACACAGCAGTGGAGCAAGAAGGCTCACCAAACATTTGATTTATATATCCCGGATAAGCTAGCATGCTTAGATGAATTTGGTGCGGAAGAATCAAAGGTTTAATATTAGCTCTCCGATATTAAGCAATGTGATTCATCTGCTTTATAAATTAAAAAAAAAAAATAGCTTGGGATGACTAATTTGGTCTCCCCTTTCGGTCCCACTTGTGCAATTTACTAACATGACCTCCAGATGGCGTATCAGTCAGGCACCACTTGTGAAAACACTTAGCAGGAACAATTGCACTGGTGCTCCACAATTCAGCAACTTGCTGGAATTCCTCAATACTGTTACTTAATGGTACATGAGAGTCAAATAGATAAAGCAGATAAACATCAGCTTTTATCAGGTAGCATCACTATCAATATCCTTCCTTCCTTCCGAGAAGAACCAGTCCATCAGCTCTCCTTCTCTGTGATTGTCAACCTTGAGTTAGGGCACCGTGACCTACATAGATTCCTTCGCAGTAACGCCGCTTAATTTGCTCCTTTTCCGATGCGGTATTATCTCGGTCCTCCGTCTCTTCTCTGTCAATCTATGACTAGTCCTTTGTGTGTTTGCCCTGCTTATTGACTTCTGGAGAGTCCAGGCGGGGCTTTTTTTTTGAATGCTGACCTCATCAGTTGGTGCTTGCTGTTTTTTTTTGTTTGCGACGGGGATCGGATCGGAGCGGAGACATCAAATCGATTGGATGGGAAAAACAGTTTGATGACCCGAAGGGAAATGATTACTGAACACTCAAACGCCATTAGAGACAATTTTACTGGTGTAAAATATCAAACATAATGAGCACAGTTCATGTGAGTGAACTTCTCGGCGCTGTTCGCCAAATAGGCTCTCAGTCTGCCTGAAGGAATCTCGATTTCTAGCAGCCATTACCTTGACTGGGCATGAGGTTATAAATAGCACAGTGATACATCAACTCAAGCTGCAAAGGAATAATAATATCTTGAAAAATGTTCATTTTACAAATGATCACTTGGACGACTTTCCTAGTAAACATAATGAGCTATTTTTAGAATACTACATGTTGTACTTCATATTTATCACTTAATTTTTAGTTATGTTAGGCAGCATTTCAAAAGGTATTGAAAGGATCAATTCAAAGTTGTTTTCGGCTCTTTATTTCCTCATACACAAACTTCTACAATGGCCAAATGAAATCCAGTTGGCAGCATATCAACTTTAATATTAAAAATTCAATCGAATACATTCCGACGCTTTTTTAATCTCTGTCAAATCTCGCCAGACCGAGCAGAATTTTGTCGTGTTTGTGTCGGCTCTAATTATATTCAGTTCCCTCGCGTGCAGGTGGATCTGCGTGAAACCTGACCTTCCGCTAGCTCGCTACTTTCACAGACAAACGTTCCGGCTTTGACCGAGAGCGCTCTGTTTACTCTATTAAAATCTTAATAGAAGGCGCAGGCCGCTATCACTTTGCCATTTCAGCACTTATAAACTCTCCTGCAGCAATTTATACACCCACATCTCACTTCAAAATAGCTATTACATTATTATTATTATTAGCTGTATTGACAAAATGCTAATTGGTGCGCCTGGCGAAAAGAAACTTTTGAAAGCTTCTCACGGTAGAAGCCAACTGGAAAAAGTAACAGTACAGTTAATAAAGCCTTTATTTGCTTTATTTCCGCTCACTACACAATCAAGAAACATTTCATAAACCAACAAGGTCAAAATTTCCAAGAGTCAATTATTTTTTAAACCATTAGTTTTGAGTCCCCTGGGAAATGGATGCTACAAAAGGCGGCTACATAATTTAGCATGACGTGTCACTGTTAATTTAAAATCCTCCTGCTGTGCGTCACTTAACAAGTTGCCTGATGGAAGGCCGTTTTTAAGAGGCAGCAGAAACGATTGAGGGCCGCAAAAGTGATTCACGCAAGTGTTAATGACTCAGCGTGTTCTCACTTCCATTACATACATTTACAAGTCAAAGTGACTTTGCGTGTCCTCCACATGACCGCTTGAGGGGTAGTGCTGCTTGTTGAACGTTTAGTTATTGATTAATTTCTTGAGCAAAAAACTATAGTAAGACACAGATTGAGGATTTCCTTTTTTTTTTTTTGCCGGCTCTACTATTTTTATGCAATATAGGAAAATATTTTGACTAAAACGGGAAGGAGGAGGATGCTACACGTCATCAATGAAAGGACATTTATTGCAATTTGTGTGTTTAGTTAGCTTAGTTAGCTTCTTAAGCAGAGATTATTTTTTTATTTTTAAAATCATGGTTTAAAATCACTTACATCAGGGATGGGCAACTGGTATGCGGCAATAAGAGGTGAATTTGTAATATTCCTTCAATAAAGGTTGGCGAATATTAAATCTACTTTCTTCGCAAAGCCACCACACAATCGCCACTTTGTTTCTGTGGAAGGTGTTGGGAGTGTTGGCATGCGGCCTTCAGGGGGTGGCAGTTGCTTTCAGCACCCCCCAGCAAAAGACTGCAATTAAAAGCGTGTATCTCCCGAGCTGTTGACTTGATGACTCAGGAGCCGAGCGGCAGTGTTTAGAAAGTGGGGGCAGTTAAATAATCGGCATTGGGAAAACACACCGAAATGTTGCAGTGCTGGACCTAATTGTTATTTATTTGTACTTTATTTTGCTTACTTTACTTCATATATATAAATGAACTACCCCACTGCATACACTTAAGCACGAAAATAAAGAAAACAATAAAAGTCTAATTGTCCTCTTACATCACGCTGGCGAAATCCCAAAGTGTGTGTTTATTTGTGGACTCGTTTTCTGGAAGGCAGCACAAGAGACAATATGAAATAATACAAGCGACTAAAAGTCCACATTTTCATGTTTGAATGCGACACAAAAATGATTTGCATCGTAATTGCAATGGATTTTGAACAGCTGGAATCACAGACGGAGCTGTGGGGGGGCCGCAGGGGCACTGCCCCCCTCCTGAAATATGTTTGGAAAAGGTGACGGGTTAGATCATTGACTTTTGGGTATTTTAAAATTTTGGTGGTATTTTTTTTCATATAAAGAACGTTTCACAGCATTTTTACTCTCGAATTTTGGGGTAGTTTCTATTTTATTAGGGTTTATCCTTACTCCCCCCCTAGCTTCATCAGTGCCTGAAAGTAATTGACTTTTAATGTCAGTTAAGGCTAACTGCTAGCACATAGCATGCTATTTTCCTTTTAACTTGATAAAAATTCAAAGCCTCCTCAGGCTTTTTCCTACACAGTCACATGTCTGTCTTTTATTAAACTTCTCAACTCTCCCGGGGGAGTGAGAAGGCCTCTGACCCTTCTCTGGCAAACCCAATCATCAATAACTTCTGACCTTTCGTGAGAGAATCCATCGCCTGTCACATCATCCGTCATGGTAATGAGAAAGAAAGGTGGACAAGGCCAATAATCCCCAATATCAAAACAGTATATAATGCAATTAAGTGGCTGCAAATGAGACTTCGGTCATGGAGCTAAAAATAGAACACAAGTTAGCTTCTGCCAAGAAATGACACAAGTACGTGTGTGTGTGGATGTGCGTGTGTGTGTATACGCATTCATTCAGTATATGCAAATGCATTGTAATTAGCATTTCAGTCATAGGACACCGTGGGGGGGCAGTGAAGGAGATTGAAGGACGAGGTCCTGAGGTCATGACGCTGGACTTGGGGGGGCGGGGCATGCAATTAACCATGAGCGAAACCGAAACGTTCAACACCCTATCATGCCAATTATTATACAGTCACTTGACATATGCATATGAGATTCTTATGAGAGCCGTTTAAAAATGTATGTCGAGGTAAAAATTTCATGATTATAAATCAGCGCTACTGATCATCCTCTGGAATTTTACAATCGGACAAATAGCGACTTGCATAAAACAACATCAACATTCACTCTTACGAACAATTTCCAGCAGCGGTGTCCAAAATACAAATCGGCCGGTGGTATCGACGTTCAGTATCGGTGCACTTTTTACGAATAGTGGAACTCCGTACAAGAAGGTCAGAGCAAAGATTCAATTTGGTTTGAATCTTCTTATATACGATGACTCAATGGATCTATAAAAAGGTGATTTACCGCTCGACTGAAAGCCTCCATGTCACGATCCCTCTTTCATGCCGTGGCATGTCTTCTAATAATGAGAAGGACTCTCTCGCTCCTGACTGCTAAGACACCTGGCATTTCGAGCTGGATACATGTCATACTTGCTCCTTTTCTGCCTCGCTGGCCTTCTGACAGGCTGATGAGGGTGAAATATTCCATGTCAGGAAGTTATTGGTGAAACACAATGGTAAGTTACATTAGAGGCGGTAAAATGGCCAAAGCGATTCAGGGCCGGGCGGACTATTAAGTAACGAACGATCCTGACATCAGCTACTGATTGATGTGCGTATAGCACACGTATGTACGCACACACACATTGATCGGTATCTTAGATGAGACACGGTGCAGCTCTGTATATCGGACTCGTTAAAGAGGCCTCGTCTGTCTCACACCTGGACCTAGGAAACGAATCGATGTTTCCTCAGGCAGGTAGGCGGTGAGGGATCAAGAGGAAGGAAGGTCAATGAGGTTTTTGGGGAGCAGCTTTTTTTTTTTTCTTTCTCCAATGGAGAGTCTGAATCTATAGCTTGGTGAGAATGAGAAAGTGTGAGAAAAGACGAATGAGGTCGCAAGAAGGGTGATTACGATTGATAATGAACATGTGGGCAGGAACAGGACGAGCTGTTCTCCTTGGAGGCTCCACAGGAGCATTTTTTTTGACAAATTGTTTCCCACTTACAAAAACGTCTTTTGTAAATGGTGGCAGAAAACAGCTTGGATACTGCCCAACTTTCTAAAGCCGGCATATCTTTTTCATTTTGTTGAATGCTCTTCCGCAAAATGGCCATGAAAATATTAAACGAAATGAGAGTAGGTTTCACACCGAGTATATCAATTCTGATCAATTATTACACTCCATATTTTTATGGTGTTGTATTTTGTCAAATGGATCATGTCTTGACAAAAAGAAGAACTTAAGGCGTGGGAAATATAATCAGATCAATGCAACATGGATAAGGCTTAAAATGATACGGTTAGGAGCTCCAGTCTCGGGAGAGTGAATCCCTCGCAGGGAAACTGGGTGGCGAGGAGGCCATGTCAGACAGATGATATGGGATGACAGCTGATGTCAAGCTAATGCTAGCGGCAGTCAAACGCAGGCTGGTGTTCGCGATCACTTTCTAGCCGCCATATGGTAAATTTGATGTTTTGGAATGCTGGTCGAATGTGTACTGGTCAGTATAAAGTGCTCTCAATAATGGTCACAAGAAAATCAAATATACTCCAATCAATTAAATGAATAATAATAATAATGAGCAAATTAGCTAGAAATGTGGACGCTGTAATTAAAAAAAAATACCAAAACAAAAATTAAACACTGCTGTGGTAGATAAATTCATGAAACAATCCAAGAAAAATTCGTCTTACTCTCATCAGGGTTTGGTGACGCAAGGATGGCACTGTGTTTCCTCTTCACCTCCTCAACTTTCTCCGCCAGTGACTCGATGAATCCTCGGATTTCCTCCACCTGTTGGAAAAGAGCGAAATCGAAATTATACTCGATACACATCGAAGCATGAGGAGCTGTTAATTACGAAACTCAAGTTTGTCTTTATCATAATCGGCTTAGATGAAAATGTGTTGATGGAAAAAAAAAAGTGTGCCAGGAATTAATGGAACCTTCGTTTGTGTGCAAACTGCATTTGCATTTCAATCCACAGTTAATTTGTTTAGATCATGCAAAAAAGAAAAATCCAATTGACAAATTCCAATTAAAAAAAAACACTCAGATAATCTGGTTTATTTTGTTTTAATTGGGGGAAAATAAAAACGAAATATATTCTACTGATGAATTGTATGAGTGCCAATAAAAATGCAGCAGTTGAAATAAACTGGAAAAATAAGCTTTGTCAAAATCGAATATGAAAAGAAAACATTTTGAGATCCCAACACAAAATTAGCGATGACAGAGTTAACTAAAATGCCATGTTGACTGCGACACGCCGAACGCGCTGCCTTCCCTTTTTGACTCATCTCACAAAGAGCATCTGATGAACATTATCAGCGGGGTCAGTGGATTCATCCGCAGCTCGGGAAATTCACTCTGCATTTTTTATTCCCTCACACAGCTGCTTGCATAAATCACCAGTGTAATTTGAGATTTGCTTCATTCTACCTGTCTACCCTGTTCTTTGCTAAATCACTTCCGTCGTGCATTCTTTTCTCATTTCTGCATCTGAGAAAGGCTTCTTGTGCTTCAGCAAATCCACGCCACGAGAATTTTTCATTCTATTCTTCTTTGAATTGCCAATTTTCACTGACCACTTTTCCACGAACAACCAATTTGGATCATGCCATTTTCTTATAATATAGCTTATTCTCCTTGCAGCTAGTCGTGTCGGTGAAAGTACAAATTGGACTTGCAGCGGCGAACTCAGTGACCCGCTGGCAGACAGACTGGGTAACGTTGAAACGAGACCCGGTCTGACCCAACTAAAACCGGTTTCAATTCAGGAATGCCTGCAACGTAATGCATTAAGGTCGAATCATGACACGATTGGCTCGTTTAGGTCACCTGTACACGCGTATTTCAATTTTTGAAAGGGTCTCCTGTCCATGAGTCAAACGAGTTCTGAACTTTAGATCGTATCAAGCTAACGTTAGCTGTTTACCAAAAGGCTAAGGATGTTATAAGGCAGAATTGGTCTTCAAATGACAAAACTTGAAGTTGTAGTCTTGCTGTACTTTTTATAGCGGAAAGTCTGCACCCCTCGTGAGCTTGTCGAATTGGCTCCCAAATGATTGACAGGCGAATCCTCCAATCGTGACAGTGCTATTTGCTGATTGACAGGTGACTCATCAATCATGACAGCGCCATTCCTGGCATGCGCTAGCTAACCGTAACTAAATAATGTAGCATTTTATTTTTGAAGTCAAAATATGAAACTGACAACAATCAAGTATGTGGAGTCATTGTGTCTCAAGTTCAAGTCAAGTCTAAGACAAAATGACTCATGTCACTGAGGCCGGCTCGATTTCCTAATGACAGCCAATTAGCAAAAGAAGTGAAGCTAGTCCTGCTGCCCATCACAAAATGGAGGAGCAACTGGCCCAAGTACCAAATGCACGGCCCGACACCGCCAAATATGTCGTTATCCCTTGAATTAGCTGCTGATTGGATTTTTTTTCCCTCCCTCAAATAACATAATTGGCTAGGAAAGGCCACCGGGGAGAAAGTGGGCTGCACGCTCGCCTCGCTGACGCAAGCGTTTAATAGGCAGCAAACGGCGAGCGTTTGACGGGATGGTGATGTGAGCAAGCCGGGATGAAAGCACTCCAAGCTGTCTCACTTTCCCGACCACGTGTCGGTCGGTGAGTCACGGCGCGGCTCTCATAAGACAACAAGAGCGAATTTCATTAGTGTGGGTGCAAAACAACATCAGACGTGGACGCAAAGTGCACACACGCAGAAATGCAACAAACACACCGATTCACTTCAGAGTTTTACGCTTTTGAGGCCCGCCGCCGCCGCCTCATTTCCCGCGCCGTCGTCCAATCCCAGCCAATCAAGTCACAGGAGCTAGCAATCATTATTCTTTTTTGTTTTAGTACACTTACTAATGAGTGATTGGACGGCTCGGGGCGGCAACGAGTCTTGCATCTGTTCTCTTCCCACTTGCATCATCAGTTTAGCGCGCCGCTTGTAGCGAGAACAGAAGCCAAATCGATACTAGACGACGGCGCTTAAGTGCTAATTACAATATGACGAGTATATGCAAATGAGGCTTGGTCAATTCCGCCGTGCAACTCAGAGTCTTACATTTACTGTCTTGGCTTAAATTGATAATAATTGGACAGTGACAGAAAAAAAAAATCAAGCACGGATAAAGGCCGTTAGCATGAGGTAAGGATTGATGTGAACAGTAGATTGAGATCACCCCAAAAAAGAAATAAAAATGTTTCAAAGAGGCTTCATAGGCGCACTGTCGGATATTGCCGCCTTCAGATGACGCCAGCGGCACGGTCAAAATTGTGGCGTCAACACACCACATGCTTTCATCGCGGCCCGTGTCGGATGCCTCGCCTGCTACCGAATGATAGCGGGTAGCGGAAAGAATTAATTACAGCCAACATCTGCGGCTCCTGTCAGCTTTGCTACAAGTCACGGCGCCCAGGTCCAACTCGCCTTCCTCAAAATGGCGAGGGGGAGGGGCAGCTTAATGCAGTCAAAGCAAAATGCTAACAGTGGATGCTAACATGTAACACGAACCCCAATTAGGTGGATGTTGTGAAAAGCTTGTATCCAAGTCAAATGACATTGTTTATTAACCCAAAAAGCTGTCTTGTGTCAAATGATGGCTTAACAAAAAAAAAAACCATTCCGTATTACCGTAGCTGGCTCAGCGGTAATAAAGCTAGCACATGTAAAATGGATGCTAATGCTCGCGCGGAGGACGTTGTTCCAGGTGTGAGGTGAAGGACAGAGGGCTGCGGTAATCTGCTTTGGCCCTCCACTTAAAAGCTTAATTAACACACACAGTCAGGGTGAGAAGCTTGATGACTCTCTCTCCGCCACCGTGACCTTCATCCGGTCTCCATCACTGCCTGCCGTTATTACCTCTACCCAACGTTTAGCAGCGGCGCGCTAGGCCTTTTCTACATCACCGTCATTATTAAAAAAAAAGTCTCCCGCTTGGAGGCAACCTGCCTTCGAACTTGAAGGCGGCTTTACATCGAAAATGAGCGAGACAAATGTTTCATTTTCCGTCAGAGGCACAAAAAAATGTGCGAAGGAAATGTGAGGGGACTAAATAATGGCACCAATCTCATTTTGATTGTAGCCTTCATCGCAGTTATTCCAAAGGGGTTTGGAAAAGGAAAGGCAGAATTATTTTTTATTTTTAAACTCAAGTCTTATTCATGTACTAGCTTGGTAGCTTGAAATACAATTGCAGAATTTCTTCTTTCACGATGCGTATTCAAATCATCTTTCTCCATTGAAAATAATACATATGCCATTAATCCGTTCCAGCCTTTCAAAACTAAATTACAAAGCGATTTTTAAATGAGAAAATGACACCCTTAAATAGAATTACATACTTGAGACTCAGCTCCTCTCTTGGCTTCTCAGTACGGCCGTAATATTAGTCATTCGTTGCAGAGGATAAAGAATATACACCCTCTGCCAAAGAGCTTGGAAAATTGCTCAATACAGATGATAGAGCTGCTTTTGAGATGTGTGTCATTGTGTGTTGTCTCTCTCGCTTGGCATGCATCACCCCTCCCACATACTGAATGCATGAATTGGAAAAAATAGCAATTTGGCGTTAAATGCTTCCACAGGCGGGCAGATTGCTTGCCTTGTTGTCCGTTCGTTCGTTCGTACGCTCACATGCTGTGTTTTGAGTCACACGCTGTAATGAAACATGTTTCCAAGTCTGCTACGTGCAACGCCGACATTAAAAATATGTTTTATCCGAAGGCGATGTTTCTTTAGCGACGTGAAAGGGGACGGAATATTAGAAACGCCTCTCACACAACCAACCACAATGATAGATTTTCTGAAATGTCCAGCAAGGTGTGCTCGCATGTGAGCATTTGAAGCACAAAGGTCAGACCATGCCTCTGGTGACTCTGTTCACGTGACACACACACACACACATTTTTTTTTTTTTTAATGGAGGCACCTGCAGATGATGGTGCAGCTTTGAAAATAAGTATTAATTGTCTCATGCGCTTTCATGCTTCCCAGCCAGGCACGGATCTTTGTAGCTGCCTTTGCAATGGTGATTTTATAACTTCAAAGTTAAACAACCATTATAGACACAATGCTCTTAAAGCAGAAGGTTACCAACCAGTGGTCGGCGGCCTGGTACTGATTCGTGGGCTGTTTTGTGGGCCGCAGAAAGAGATAGAATTTTCCATTTTATTTATTTATTTATTTATTTGATTTATTTACTTTTCCCATGCTTGTAACGTAAATAATGTAGCGTCGCTAGCTTAAACCAACACGGTGCATTCAGGGTACTTTCACAATATTGGGAACTCAGCACTACATTTGTTTTTCTTCCATTATTGCATTTTACTAAGGTTGTGAAAAGCAAAAATCAAATTTTCGATTAAATTTTAATTAAGTTCCTTCTTGAACGCATTTTTTGGGTCCGTTGTACGGCAATATATGAAAAATAGTTACAATTATGATTGTTTAATTTCTTACTGCGTGTGCGGGACTTCCAGAGGCCCAACTTATTCTTTATAAGCAATTCAATTCGATTTCAGCTCCCCTCATAGGCTACAGAAAGATGACATAGTGTACTAATGACACTGTAAAAATTTCTCAAGCTGTCTTGTTTGGGTTAAATGTAGCCAGCCATTAAAAAGAGATTACAGGTCACAACTTACAGTAGGTCTTCGAGCAAGATGGCGCGCAATAAAATCATCCAGCATGCCACTGATGAGTCGCGGCAGGTCTTCATGCCTCTCCGGGGAGGCGACGCGAGCTCGGAACCCGAATGAGCCGCTTCCCTAACCGGCATTACGACGTTCGATTCATGTTCATGACACACGTGCAGGACGAGAAAAAACACTCCCAGATGCCAACGTACTTTCCATGCCTGATTGTCAAGTGGAAGAAGAAAGCGCTGCTGTCTAATCAATAATCATTTAGAAGTCAAATCCAAAAAAGCAACAAGGGAAATAACAATAAATCATAACAAGTGTCGTTGTGAAAGGCAAAAAAAAAAGGCACAAGATTGATGAGGGGCGTGCAAGCTATTTGCAGAGACGTCGCTACCGTGAAAGCGCCAAAGTCAAATATTCCTCACAGCATGGAAGAGTCTGGTTGATTAGTACACAATAAGCAAAACAATTTGCCACGGTCATTCATTTGACTTGATTTGTATTATTTATTATCCTGCCTGTAAAATGGTGTGATTGTGTATTTTGTAAAAATGTGAAGCCATTCTCTCTGTTTGACCACTAGGGGGCACTGTGTAAAATAAATACTGAATAGTTTCTCGTGGAGATACACAATTGGCAAAGTTAAATATTTATAGTACTTTAAAAATACAGTGAGTCAAAAATAACTACAAGACTTGAGAATAACAAGTTCTAAAATGAAGTGTGACAGGACAACTGATACACGTGATATGTTTGGCGCCACAGGGCTCGAAACAGCGTGCTTGCCAGATGGCTCCAGGGGGAGGGGGGGGTTAATTTGCATAATTCGCAGGTGGATAAAAATGTTATATTACCTTAAAGTATCACCACACAGCTGCTATGGAAGTCTGGTGAAGTAGTATCGGTGTGTAGTATCGGAATCAGTGCGTTACACAGAAATCATTTTTAAAATATTGTCGTGATTGCAAAAGATGCCCAAATACAAGTTTACAAGAGGATCAACTTAGTTTATGAAAGTTACGATTAAAATGAAAGAACACAAAAGACAAAACTGTAATAAGGGGAAATCAAAAGTCACCTGCTCAAAGAATTCATCCATAAATCCTTTGTCCATCCCCACGGCCACTTCATCCTCCTCTTCCGTCGTCTCCTTCCCCTGAAAACCACAACAAATTTATTTAAATTGCAATTTATAAGTAAAGCAACTAATCCATTGATTGATTTTTCTCATTAATGCTACACACGAGTAGCGAGCATTCAGATTCACATCTGGAGCCCATCCATCCATTTTTATTAGCGTTAATTGAGTCTTCATTAAACTCAACATGCGTCTTTTTGAAATATGGGACGAGTCAATTCATATAACAAAATTCAAGTGGAAAATATTATGTAATTGTAGGAAACTGTCACATCAGTTGAAAACATATTTGGCCCTTTAAAAAAAAAAAAGCATCCCACTAGCTCCAATAAATATTTAAGAACCATGCATGTCATTTCTTTCAGTATGTGCATTAAGGACTTCATTTAAATGCAAGCAAGAATTAAAGAGCCATGACATTCGCCGCTCTCCCCAGTAAATGAAAACAAAAGTCTAATATATTTGACGCACCGCATAGAAAGGTTGTTGCTTCTAAATTTGATCAATAAATAAATAATCCATACATGTTGAGACTAGCATGCTGCATTTAAAAGAAGTGAGAGGAACCACTTTAATTGGCCATGACTAACGTCTGCTGTGATCACTCCCACGGCGGCGCAGCCCACCCACTGGCACACAAACAGAACCCTGGAAAAATGTTGATTTTCAAAAAACGTCCATATGTCTTATTTTGGAACCGCTTTAGAAGCAGAAGAGAAAATGCAAGGTGGGACTGAACAGACGTTCCCACGAGAAAGGCACCAGCAGTTGTGTGTTCTTCCTCCACACTGAGAGAAAAGACACCTTTTGCTCTGCCTCTGCTTTGAGTGGTGAGGAGGAGGAGGAGAAGAGCGAGCAAGGACCCCCCGAAAAGCCCTCACCAACAACACCCCTGAGCCTCCTCATCAACTCCAGCGCTCCTGCTGAGCCTCAAAGAACCTGAAGGAGGACATCAGCTCTGCACTCTTGACTCCGCCTCGGGGATTTAGCTTTAGTGACCACAGGCTTGCTACATGCTACGAGCTAAGCTTGCGCAAGGTCACAGACACGTTCACGGGGAGTCGACGAGGCCTGCGTGATCGCAATAACTTTTTCAGGTGAATGGATGGGCAGATGTTTTTGTATGCGCAGGGCCAAGCAGATATTTTCCCGTCCTCCTTATGCACATTGAAGTTGGAGCCAGAGCGAAACGACGTCTCCTGCATTAGACATGACTCAAATCTATGTCAGCCGCGCTGAGAGCGCAGGCAGATTTACGATCATAATAAAGCAAAAGCAACATACATTATGTATGTTTGCGCACAAAAGTCTCATAATGAATTGTTTCCCGAGGAAAGCAAAATAAAAGAATACATTATTAGTAATGCATGCTTGGGAGTGGAAGTACTTGTGCAAGTTGCAATTCCACTCATCTTTTGAAAAGCATTGTTTCTCAAGAAAGAAGAGAGCAAATCTGACTCAAGTCAAATAAGAAGCGAAACAAGGCCTGCCTGCAGCGAGGAGGCAACAAGCAAGATGAGGAAGAATCATGTGGGTGGCACAAGAGATGAAGCACAGCAACACCAAGCCAGCGTGTGTGTGTGTCTCCTCTCCCTGACAATCGCCCTCAACGTCCTCCCGTCCTAATCATCTTTTTGCTCTCCATCCTCCAGATTTGTTCTCCTCTGGAGAAGCATTATAGCAGCAGTCCCACACAGCCACCTTTTTGTTTTTTCCCTGCTCCTCACCACCATCTAAAAAATCCCTCACTCCTTAAAATTTTTATAACGTTCCTCATCAGCGGTTGGAGCACAATTGTAAAGAATATGCCAACATCCCAAGAAGACGTCTCAAGGTTGTGGCGAGATCCAATTTCATCGTCCTTGCCCCTCTCACATCTCATCCTGACCTTCAACGGCCTCATCAGCAAAGTAACAGAGAATAAAAAGGAGCATGAATACAATCTGCGATGTAAGGTTAGATTATGACTTAGAAAACGACTGGCGGTCTCAAAGAAAATCAATTCGGTGCGCAGACTCGAAATATCAACATCAGCTGCCAATTCTCGCTCAGATAACTCCATCATCAGAGCGCACGGTTATTCTCATTTCGGCTCGTTAAAGCGCAATTAGCCGCCGGGTATGGATATTAAAACAATTAGGGTGGCGTTCGCGGGCATGCTCGTCTGACGCGACGGAGGCCGCTGCTGATAAATTCTTAGTTTGCAAGTCACGCTTTGGATCTTATTAGTGTCATTTTCGGAAATCTCTTCATCAGCAGTAAAAAGTCGTCAACCCGAGTCAAGTGCGAGCTATAATCGCGACAAAGCGACTTGAAGAAAACACGAGCGCGCCTTTTTTCCAGGTGTGTCGCACCCGGCGCTCAGCCGACCGTGCGTTCGCCGAGCAGTCAGTAAATTCGAGCTATCTGTGCAAATGTCATTTGCAAATGCAGACCTTTGGGTGGGCTCTCATTTCACGTTATTTCATGGCTCATTGATGTAATTAGATGCAACCTATCGCGGTTGATGAATAATGGATTGAAGGTTTAAGGAGATAATATAAGATAGGGACCCCCCCCTCCATTGGTGGGGCTTTTTGGTTAAATGCTTATTGCCGTTTGTCAAGTGCGGTTTCTATGGCAACCCAGTTGGGGTTACAGGAGGTCAGATATTTTTGTCATTTAAGTTTGAACGGCAACACTCGCCTTTCACTATATGCGTAACTCCACAGGTAGCTTAGCGCTAGCTAGTTGCTACAACAAGGATGGGTTTAAAATGGGACAAAAAAAAAACACATTCTGGGGTCTAAAATTGGATCCTTATGTCTAAAGTAAATTAGCTAACTTAAAAAAGAAAAACTTCCCGCAGGTTGTCATGTCACTTCAATGGGAATTTTCTGGTATGAGTCCAAGCACTAGTTTAAGACTCTGATTGAAAAGTTTCCACGTTTGTTTGGGTAAGGCCAAAACCACACACAGACAGGTTCAAGAGTATGCGCGTCACGTCCACGCTATTAGTTAATGTGTCACTCCGACTCCAAACAAGCTGTGACAGTGAGTATACAAGACGAGCTGCCTGAGCTAACAGTGACAACAAGGCCGCACACAGCGGGCAGGAAACAAAAAGTCCACTCGACAGCTTTCCGATAAATCACCTACTGCTAGAAAAAAAGAAAAAAAAAAGCGCAATAACGGAGGAGTCTTCAAGCTTTGAGGAAAATGTGCAGGAGAAATAGGAGGAGAACTGATTTGTTCCAGGTGTGGCGTTAATATAAAAGGGAAAATAAATCGATATTTTTAAAAGTGATAACCGCATGACTGAGGGCGATCCCTGAGGGTGAAATTTCTATTAAGCTCATCAACTCGGGCTTGATCGGCCTGATAAAAGCTGACGATCACATCAGGACGGCCACCATCTGTCACTGAACCACCGACGGGGCCAAGCGGGAACGAGTCCAGGTTGACGGCGCATCGTGGACTCGGTTAGCGAGACTGGCAGATGTGTAGTAAAATCCAGAAGGACGACGGTGGCAAAGAGGCCGCGTCCTCCGGCAAAAAAAGCTAATTGTCCTGCCATAGTGGTATACCCAAATAGATTAGCAAATGAGGAAAAAAAACACCAAGCTGTCAGTCAGTTGTCTACTTTCAAATAGGTGTAAAAAAATAAAATAATTCAACTTCAGATTTGCACTCCAGCTGTGACAGTACAGTATACAGTAGATCAGCAAAACCAAGGCTTGGGCTATTTTTGTCTCTCTCTGTGGTACTGTTAGTGCATCTTTTCAACAATGTGAAGAGGCAGCAATACACGCCTCTTTAAATCAGACACACGCGTGCACGCACGCACGCACACGAGCAGGGTTGGCAGAGCAGCGTTGTCTCCCTGGAGGCCAATTCATAGCAAAGATGCTCTGAAAACTGCACAGCCGTAAATTGGTTCCCTCTCCCTCGCCAGCTTAACTGGCAATTACGCAGATCTGACAATGGCCACTTTACATGCGCGCAAACATACGCACACACGACTTCGATCAAACACAAAGATTCCAGTGAGTGGATGCTGAGAGTTATTATTTGTTATTATTATGATTATTATGTTTAGGCTAGAGCAAGCATGGTCATAGCGCGTCTTTCTAGGTTAATTTTTTATTTTCCCTCAATTTGATACAACTTCACAGGGACTTTTCAGAGGGTTTTCAATATATACAAAATCAGACGTTTGGCCGATTTTTTCTTTTTCTTTTTAATCTTGAGTTGTGACGAAACGCATATGAAAATGGTCCCAACCCTGCAAAATACAAGTAATAAAACTGTAGCTTTTAAGGGAAATGACACATTTACAGTTCTGGCACGTTCATTCAGTCATAAAAATAACAAGAAAATCTTTTGCATCGTAATCTCCAACTGAGAAATCGTTCAACTTTGAAATGAACCGTATCGCCCCTCCGCCCCTCCCCTCCCCACCCTCGACACTAATCGAATCGTCTTTTCTTGGAAAGATGCTCACTCTTGCCAATTACATCTTATTTGAATGGAAATTGGGTCCAATGAGCGTCATCGTGACGTTTTACTACGGTAACGACTTCCTGTATGCCTTTAAACGCCCTAAATTTCAATAGTATTGAATTAAAAAAAAAAAAAAACTCTTGGTCATACAGTATGTTGTAATTGCCTTCGGGAGGGCGCTAGTGAGGCTTAGCGAGGGCATTTAACAGGTGAAATGGGCGGCGTGGGACCAATTCTCCGGCGTAATTGCGCGGATCGATGAAACCACGAACTAGCGCGCAGACGGAGTGATTAAATCATAGGTGGTATACTTTCTCCGAGGGTGGAGCGAGAAACGGAAGTGCCATTTCAACTCTCGAGCGATGGCCCAAATCAGGCAAAGATAACCAAACAAGTGGAAATGTTGACAGTTGTGCGCCTGCTGCTCGTGTGGGGAATAAAAAGAGCGCATTGGTCACAACTGTTGAGCTCTCGTTACTTTTTACGCGCGGTCAAACCCTTCTCAAACAAAAACATTTAAAAAACGGACAACTTACATGTCGAAGTTCTTGCATGCGGTCCTTCATTGTGGATTTTTGGGGCTGGTGGTGATGATGGAGCCGATGTGGACACGCCAACAAAAAGCTGGCTGATGGTGCGCGTCAAGCGGCTTCACGAGGAAGCGATGCTCTCCCCCTTTCCTCACAAACCCTCCCTTTCTTTTTTTTGCCTCCACTCTCGCGGTTCCGATGACGGGCTGATTGGATCGACGCCGTTAACCCATTCCACGCTCGCCAACTTCCTCCTCAATGGCGTCTGAGCGACTGGGATTTGGGGAGAACCTGTTGCCTTAAAGTGGTAAAATTCACGACGGAGAGGATAGGGAGGAAGAGACACAGAAGAGAGAGAAGGTGGGTGGATGGGGGGACTCTGGTGGGGTCCTGGAATTGGGTTCAGAATGAATATCGATCGAAGGCTCCATGAGATAACGCCCAGGTGGGTTTGTTTTGCATTGTTTGCCGGTGCACAGCGCCCCCTGTGAGGCCACAGCAGGCATAGCAACTCTTCATCCAATCATTTCTTCATCCATTTCGTAATTTGTACACCGGGTTGCAGGCGAGTTGGAGTCTTTCCTAGCTGGGCCAGACAAGTGGGGAGGACACCCTGGACGGGTTGCCAGCCAATCACAGAACACAAAGACGCAACGGAGCACAGGTGTCAAAGACGTGCTGATGGCGGGCGGGTCTGCCCTAAAAATAGCTCACCGGTGACGTATGTGATTTAAAAAAAATGCTCCACTTAACAAGTCAACTTGATCTAATCTACTTTCTTATTGTTGCTCCTTATCTTTTTAAATCACAATTGAATAAATTTGATCAATAATGGGGGGGGGGGGGTACAGCGTTGTTGCACCAATCGTAAGATGACAAAAATAATGGTTGAGTTTCATAATCAGTATGTCTTTTCTTTATTCTTAACATATACTTTGAGTCACAAAATTAGGAACAGCTGTGCAATCTGTGCTTTCAGCTTGATAGTCGGATGGATTTCTTGTTGAAATAGCAGAATTGCACATGTATATCTTACTGTTTGTTCTGCCTCTTGTTTGCCTATCCTAGGCCACATATTAAAAATGAATGACCAAAAGTATTGCGTCCAATATAAAAGAATAAACTGTAGATGTGACTGCATGTGTGTGTGTGTGTGAAGGCCCAGTTGTACAATCGCAGCTAGAAATGAGGTCTCCTCTGACGTCCTGTGTATTTGGTGTCAGCCCGCACCTCCCTGTAGGACGACATCACACGCGTGAGCCGAGCGACACCGATTGTAAAATAACGAATACACACGGGACGGGAGGCCGTTACCGTCCTTGTCTGCGTCTCCTCTCCTTTTTTTCCAGAATCCAATCTCGGCTCTTCTTTGCCGATTTCCCCTTCATGTTTTTGAAACGGCATCTTTGCAGGGAGAGAAGTGATTACTTGATTGTTTTGTGTGATTTATTATCCTGTGTAAAAGGCAGGAAAACCCGCCTGACGGATTCGCGTCAGCCAGGACGACAACCTTTTTTTTTTTTTCTCGGCCCCACTGGCGTCACGAGTTCAGGTACGATTGAACCTGACCCGCTTCCGAGGCCCACACCCGATGCTCCACCTTTGTGGTGACCTTTTATAGATCAACATGAAGTCATCTGTGCTTTAAGTGTTTTCCATGTTATTGTACTCTATTCATCTCGCCAGTCCAGTGAGGGACTCGCCGGACTGGATGTTAAAGCAAACCATCAGACAGGCTCATATTTCAATACGCACACCATGAGCTCATTATCCGCTCAATTGCATTTACTCAATTGCGCTATGAAAGGAAAAAAAAAAAGAGAGACAAATTAAACAATCTTCCAGCGGTGCCCATTTGGCCTGAGGCGACTTCTTAACATCATAAAAAGCGTAAGACGATCGGAGCCTTTCAGAGTTTCATCAAACAGACACACTAACATGATTATCATAAGCAGGTTATTGCAGACATGAAAACAACACTTGCATCTTTTTACCTTTGTCCTGAATACTGGATCTGGTTGGGGACGTTCTTGTCAGAGGTTTCGGAGCCCAAACCCTGAAATTCATAAAGTAGTCCTGTTATACACATTATGTTTTATTATAGGGCTGGGCGATAAGGACCTAAATAAATGTCAGATTTTTTTTTAAGTCACTTCATTGTGAAGCAACTTACCTTGGGCAGGACACCCGTCACGCCGGCAAACAGACACAAGAAGAACCTGGAGAGAAGCACATTGAGCAAATATGGCAAATACTACGAGGGGGGTCACTAGTAGGAAGTCATCCACTGACTTCTTAGCCTTGGTGCTGTTGGGGTAGTCCACCACCATGCCACCACTGAAGCCTGCCCTCATGGCCTGCGATGTGATCAGTTCCAACTGCCGGGAGGGCAAAAAAGAAAAAAAAAAGAAGTGAGGAGGATGAGTGGCAGGAATAAACTTCCCAAATGGACATTTTGCACTCCTGTTTACCTGCTCTGAGTTCTCAGGATAGATTTGAAAAACGGCACGGGCGCCTCTTGACTGAAAGGCGGAGAACAAGTCAGGTCCTGATACCAGCTGGTTACGTAATTGAAGTAATGGACATCCATTTTTCTAAAAATATAAAACTTACCAAAGACGAATAGAGAGTACTGAAGAAAGAGTAGAGTCTCTTGGGAGGACTGTGTGTGCGCTTGTCTGCGTTGCAGAGCCACTGAAGAGCTGAAATACTGACAGGGGGCAAAAACAACAACAAGGTTTAATAGTAAGTCAAATTTTTCATCCGAAGAAAATGACAGGACGTTTGCTACATTTGGTACCTAACGCAGCCGTCAAAGGTCCCCGCCCGGAAAGGCATCCCTTGGCCCATGTCTCCCAGTAGAAGATCTCCTTCCACCTCTCTGTCCACTGCCACATCTAACACATTTGCATTTATGAGCAGATGCTCACAACTTCTCAGTAAGTGACATTTTTTTTTTTTTTAGGTGGGGGGTAAAGAATCTAATCCCATAAATATTATTCTATTGTCTGCATGCCACAATCACCCCATGGAGCAGACAAATAATGCTTAAACTAACCCAGCATTGCTGTGCTGATGTCAACTCCCACCCAGTAGTGTCCTTCCTCTGTCAGGTAGTCGCCACTGAGTCCTGAACCACACCTAATGCAAAAAATATAGAAAATCCTTGAATGATTTGCAGCTCAAACAAAAACAGTTTCATTGGCTCACCCCACATCCAGCAGGAAGCTTGGCTGGCCCTCTGGAAGGTTCAACAGTTCCACGGCTCTCTCCGACATCTGAGTCTGAATCTCGATCATACGAGAGCTGACAAACAGCAAAACACCACATATCTTGCTGAACACCCTCTCACCAGACTTTTGACAAAAAGAAAGCCTTTCTTAGAGAACCCAATGAAATATTTAGATGTTTAAAAACATAAAGCTACTAAAAATATTTCAAATTAGTATACATTCAAATTTTGTCAGCACAAAAAAACATCAATAATAACATTAACTAGATGTGATGTTATGAAGGATTTAGACTTACTTCTGAGAGTATTTCCTGGCCTCCTCCGCATTGTAAAACTGTCGTAAAAAATACACAGTGATAAAAATTAAAACAACTAACTCGTGTTGTTGTTTTAGTATAAAATAATACATAACTTGAAGTGGAGCTGAAAACAAGCTAGCATCGCGTATAGTTTACATTTAGACCAGCTACGAAAGATGCTGTAAAAACATTTAAAACAAGCACTGACCACATCTGGAGGAGCCCTGTGCTCCGGTCGTCGACAGGAGCTCATGTTGTTAGTTAGTATCTGAAGAGAACACAGTTAAATACAGTTTACTCCTCAAAAACAACATCAATGTACGACACATGTGGAAACCTGGTAGAATAGACAGCAGAGGTCTTCTTCGGCAAGAATCAAGGTGGAATAATAGGGGAAGAATTACTATGTCGCCGTCTAGTGGCTACCTTCTTCAAACACTCCGGAAACCGCTTTACTGACAAAACGTTTAGGTGTAAGAACAATTTTAAAATGAAGCTATTCAACAGTTAAATTGTCTTTGATACGTTTTATTTTCCTTTTAACGTTTTTTTACGTTATTAAAATCGTTAAAAGGGTGTAGCTGTTTCTGTTGTGTGATTGGTCATAATTATAATTAGTTCCCGTTCTTATCGATTCCTATTGGTCTCCTGTGGTGTGACGTAACGGAACTTGACTTTGTCTTTCCTGGGGAAATGGCGGAGGTCGCCCACAAGCTGAGCAATGGAGCTTACCGGTTGTCCAGCTTCAGGTATGGACAAAGTCGACCGGTTTGCTCTGGGGAACCTTCCAAAACCCGGCGAGAAAAATACACTTTTACTGCAAGTCGGAATAAAGATGTTTTAACGGGGAATGAAGACAACGTTCGTTTAAAAAGCACAGTGATAGAACCCAAAATAGAAGTCAGGCGAATGGAAAGAAGTCATCAGATGACTGAAATCTGTTTGAACCTGCACTTTGCTGGATTTCCTCACAGTAGAGAGGATTTCAACAATTATTTAGTTGCACCCAGGAGGTATTCTGGGAGTCGAGGACCTGTTTTCTGCCATCTGAGCCCCGTCTTCACGTCAACTCAGCAGCTACGAGCTTTCTGCATCTTCATCCATAAACCAGAGAGACATTGTTTCTCCAGGAGCTACAGTTGGACAAAAGATGACCCTTTGTACAGAAACAGGACAGCCTATTATGACATCCTCAAAGTGTCCCCCAATGCCACGCAATCCCAAATCAAGACTGCCTACTACAAGCAGTCGTTCATCTTTCATCCAGACAAAAACCCAGAGAACGCAGAGTCCGCTTTGCGCTTCACTGATATCAACGAGGCCTACACAGTGCTGGGCAACAAAAGTCTGAGGAGGAAGTACGACCGGGGCATCCTGACCAGAACAGATGTCCACGGTGTGGAAAGACCCCCCTCCAAAGAGCCCCCAAGCAGATCCTCAGGATCGGCACAGCAGCAGCAAACCACCTCGAGACGCTTCTCCCAAACAGGCGGGAGGCCCATATATGACTTTGACGCCTTCTTCCAGGCCCACTATGGCGAGCAGCTGCAAAGGGAGCGAGAAATGCGAGCCAAAAGGCAGCGCGACGCAGAGGCCCACGAGAAGATGAAGCGCAAGTGGATCCAGACTAAGAAGATTGAGGCCACGGTGGCCTTGTTGCTGCTGACGGCGAGCATCATTTTGATGAGCGTCAAATCCTGAAAGACAAATGGCTTCATTGGGTGGCAATGGCATGTTCAGACACGACAAGAACGTTTTTTCCTCAATGGTGATACTTGATTATGTCTTTGTCTCGTTGAAGATGTCAAATATAAATGCACAGGTATCACTTTTAACTAGAGTTAATTCTAAATTATTGATCAAATATAATTATCAAATCTGAATTACATTTTGAGAAATGTGTTTGTCTTTCATTGCATTGCTTTGACATTTTAGGCTAATGTAAGGAACACAGTACTATAGTATTGTTAAAATATGAATTAATCAAAAAAATATTGTAGTGCCACGTTTGGCCTGGAGGGGGCAGCAGACCACATTGAATGACGTCACCTGCTCAGAAGGATGACGGTCCTCCACTTTACCAGTCCAAATAAGTTGTTCACGTTTTATTCACAGAAATATAAAGTAGTATGTCAAGTACATCACTTTGTACAAAATAGCACAGACTCTTCAAAACTCAGTCAGATAACAGAAACAAACCACCTTTGAATTTTTACCAAGTGTTACTCAAAGAAAGGGGGGCAAAGACTACACAGACGCTTGAAAACTCAACCAGAAAACATTCAAACAAAACCTAAAAAAACCCCAAATCTGCTTGTTTTGTCAAATAAATGGAGCGTTTCGGGCATGAGGAGTCTGTGATATGTGTGACGGGGCCCTTGCACAAACATAAGACTCAATAGGGGAGGAAAACCCATTTATACAACAGCTTAGGAATAATAAATAAGTTCCCAAAATAGGACTCAAATTGGCACATTAATTTCCTCGGCTGTTCTGGAAAACGTTGGCCACGCTTGACACGTGTCGCCTATTGATATGTTTGTTTCCCTATATTGCAAAAGTGTGTCTACTTTGGCGTATGTTAAGAATTTGGCTTAAATGCTTCTCTATTATCTCGTCAGTGATAATGCTTGTTTAAATACATGTTTTGATGCTTTATTATTTAGCTAAAGCAAAGCAGTCAAGCAGTCAAGCGTGGCCATCCTTTCCCACAAGTCTGTGTTCCCTCCTCCTCTCCACTTACCACTGGATTTCCAGCTCGTGAAATGTTGAAGGCATGACTTTGAATGAGACATACACTGAACAAAAATATAAACGTTTTCTCTCCCACTTTACATGAGCTGAACTCAAAATATCTAAAGTGCCATAGATGTATAAATCAAGACCATTACTAGTCGAGGTGTTAACCCTTAAAGCGTCGGCTATTTGAACACAAATGGTGCAGCAAAAAATGTAGACAGACAATATAACAATTATCAATCTTTGAGTTCATGTCATAAAAACTGGTAGCAAATCCAAAAGTGTTGCATTTATACTTTTGTTCAGTAGATCAAAACAGCATATCTAATCTACATCTTACCCATGTAACGAGCTTGCATTTAAAAAAAAAAAAAAAAACAACAACCCTGTTTTAGAAACACTACTTAAGCACGGCGATCATCCAAAAATACGTCACCACACACACACTCATAGAAATAAGCCTGTGACAGCAAATGGAAGCCACCTTGCGCATCAGTTTTGTGAGCATTTCCATTTTATGCTTTTGCATGTATTTTTAAAAACCAGGAAGTTGGACATTTTGCCCCCTCTGACTAAGTCAAACGAAACTTCATTTGACGTCAAGTTTCTCTTTGATTTCACCAAAATGTACGTGCACGGACACTCGGACAAATAAACCATTCCGCATTTTCCGCCTTGAGCAGATAAAAATACTTGATGTCGATGAGAAGCTGTAATTACCTTTATTCATGAATTGGTGCGTCGTTTCTACGGCAGAATTCAAAGAGATGTTTTCTGCAAAAAAGAAATAAATGAACGAGAACAACCGCTTCTCCTTACAATACAATATAGAAGAATATATATTATAATATAGATACTACATTATGTTTCTTATAATACAAATATTTTTAAAATACATGTATTAAATATCTATTTAAGGGGGAATGTAAAAAATATATCTCTATATAATCTATATAATTATAAAAACACTTTTATACAAATAACGGCCTCCTGTCAGATAGTTACTAACGCTCCTCTTCAAAACTTCAAAACAGCAAGGAGATCACATGACGGCATGCAAAGTCCCCTCGGGCCTGCTCACATGACAGTTTTCAAAGTAACTCATTTTGATAGAAACAGCGGCGTGCAAATTTCTACGTTGACCTCAGATTGCGAAAAAGAACTACGTCATGGTTTGGTCTAATCGATGATGCTTGTTTATAAGTTCAAAATGTCCAATTTCCTAGTTTTCTTATGCTCTAAAAAACAGTTGGGTCGAAAAGAACCCAATTATGGGTGAAATAGGGACCAACCGCAATCCAATAATTTTTTTCCCCTCACAAAATAACCGCAAAAACGATTCTGTACAAAAAAAAAATGTCTCAAACGGGCCCAAGTTGTCCCTCTCTGACCCACAATTGGGTTATTTTTGACCCAACGGTTTTCAAAGAGTAAATGCAGCATAAAACCTCCATGACATCGCTTTTGTGTTGGAACGCAAGTCAATGTGCGCGGCAGACTTCAAGCCCGAGACTCCTCGGGGGTAACATGGAGGATACCCCCGATGGACTCCAAGCAGCTTTCCAAACATAAAGCAGAGCCTCGCATTTCAAACTCGGCTGTCGACGAGGAAGTGGTCAGATGAGCTGAATCAAAGCCATATGAGTCTCGCGGGATGACTTCCTGTTGCTCTTTCTGCCTACACACATCCTCGCTCGCTCGCTCGCCGCTTTGATTTCCTTCATCCAGGCCCCTCTGTGAGTGTCGTCTACGCGTAGCCCTTTGTCACGCCTCGTTACGCTCTGACGGTGCGAAGCGCAGCTGCGCGGCCCGACAGAGTCGCCGCCACCCCTTCTCGAATCAAGAGAAACAGGAAATTGCCGTTGAAACACAAACAAACAAAGCGACGGGTTCGAAGCCTTTTCGTGGTCGTTGCCCTCGGTGGGGAGAGAGAGAGAGAGGGGGAGGGGGTGTCACTCAGTAGAAAGAGTACTGGTTCTCCACAGCCCGGGCCCGTCGGGTCCCGTCGGCGTCCTGATAGTCCTCGGACGTGCCGCTCGAGGCCTCCAGCAGGCGCTCGGAGCTGTTGCTGCGACTCTGTAAGCCGCCGCCCGTGCCCGGGTCGCTGCGGGAGAGGGAGGGCAGGGCGGTGGGCGAGGAGGAGCTACTGGAGGAAAGCGGGGCGTCGGCCGGGGGGCCGGAAGAGGGTGAGATCCCGGGAGGGTGAGGAGTCGGCTGGGCGGAGTCCGGGCGGCAGCTCGGGTCTGCTCTGGGCGGCGTGACCAGCGGAGGCACGCTCACCTCTGTGGGTCGGCGAGAGTAGACGTTAAAAAATTGGAACGGATGGATTCCAAAAATGTCTGCTATCAATTACTTGCAATGTGGCACTCGACAGGGCTTCTCTTCAACGCTGGCAATGAGGGCCTTCCTTTTATTCTCTTTTCTCAGTGACTCCAGCAACAGTGTATCAATAACGCCTTTTTACGGCAGAATCAAACGCTCGCTCTATGCACCACGACACAGAGGCCCCCTTTATGACCCACCCAAAGTAGGGCCGGGACGGCGAGTCTGGGCAAAGCTGCTGAGGTATAATCGCCCCCTCACTCTCCGGTACAGGAGGGTATTCATGCCGTGCCAGTACGGAGGGTCCACGCGGTGCAGGTTCACTGAGTTTCAGCTGAGCTTGCTTCTTTAAGTAGAATACTAGAAGCAAACCTCAATTATGCTACAAATCCAGACATTGAAGAATTTGTATTTTTACTAAACTAAACCAAATGCCAGATTTTGAGACCTTCACCTCTCCCAACTGAGCTAGCAAAAAGGGGAAACTGTTAGCATGTACCTGCGTTAGCGCTCCTCTGCACTTGAACGTAGGAGCGTAGCGTGATGTCCGCCGAGCCGCCCGATTCCAGCGGGATGGGGTGAGCGTGGAAGTGTCTCAGCATGTCCGACACGGTGTGGAACCATAAATGGTGGACGTGGCACTGCCCGTTTTCGTTGACTGACAGACGCAGATGCTGGGCGGGGGGGAAGAGCGAACACAATAAGACTCAATAAAAGAAGAAATGTTAGGTTTCCGTCCTCATTTGCTCACCTTGGCTTTGCCCTGGAAGTTGAAGGTGAGGACGTACTCGCCGGGCCGCGTCTCACTTTGGCGGATCACAAAGAGGCCGTGGCTCCTGGCCCCGCCCGCCAGTACCAGCTGAGCCGCACGGACCCGCGACAGCGTGCCGTGGAACCACGGGTAACCGGCGAGGCTGGCGTCACCCTCAGAGTCCTTGGATCCCTCGCCTCCAGCTGCGCACCCTACAAACAAGGAGATTTTTGATATTCAATATCCTGGTTTGATTTTGAGTTGCGAGATGGAAGGTGAAGCTAACAATTGCGTGAATCATCATTCTTTTCATTTTCAGCTGGCATTCGAAAAAAAAAGAAACTATTAAAACCTTAATTTGTTGTTTATTATTTTTGAATATATATTTCCACCAGACTAGACAGACTTTCTGCCAGTAATTTAATCATCGATAATCGATTGTTAAATTAATCAAAAATTTTTTTTTAATAATCTTTTTTTTTTTTACCTTTTGTAAAATAAACAAAAATAAAGTTTTCAGCTCATCTGATTGCTGTCATCCTCTATGAAAGTTGACTTTTTAAATCTTAATGGTGAATCAAAATAAAACATTTGGGAAAAAACATTTTTCTTCTTCCAACATGTTATGGATCAAATTATGAACTAAATCATAGTTAGTGTGTTTTTGGAAATAATGCCTTATTGTGAATAAAGGCAATGAAATCAAAATTATTTTACCCGATTAATCGCTAAAACAATCAACATTATTCGATGACAATGTATTAGTTGCAGCCTTAAACCCAAAGTGTTCTTGTCCTGATTTGCCCGAAGACTACTCGTCTACAAATGCTTTTTTTGGATTTCTTTTTCCAAAACCTCTGACTTTTGGAGTACCAGTTGAAAATGTAAATAATAAACGACGTGCGGAAAAAGTGCCGAAGTGCTTGCCTGCTGCTGCTGGGTTGGAGCCCTGGGCCTCTGGGGACTGGAGGAAGCGCTCTAAAGGCATGTGGGATGGATGCTGGGTGAAGGGGGGTTCCCTGCAACGCACTGAGGGGGCACTGTAATGCTCCGCCGCTGCGCATAACCTCTCCGGAGCCGGGTACGCACCTAAACAAGTCAGTTTGCGTCTTTTACCGGATATTTGCGCGGGTGTAAAGCCGCCGCGGGCGGGCGGGCGGGCGGGGGCTCACCCTCAGAGAGCAGCTCGCAGCTGCAGGAGGCCACCATGGAGCAGTCTTTGGATGAAGCTTGACCGTGAGGACAGGACGCCAGCTCGATGTCGTCGCCGCTGTCCCTGCACGCCAGAGTATGTAAACAAACAGCGGCGTGTCCAAACACACATCCTACAAATGAAGTCCTTGTTGATGTCCGGACCAACAAGGAGGAATGTCAGTCATTGCTGTGCGTGTGTGAGTTTGTCCATGTTTGTGTAAAGGGAGCCTGTCAAAACGGCCGCTAATTGGATGATTAATGGCTGCGTGTGTGTGTTTCTGCCCTCCTTCTACCTCCCCCTTCACGGCAAATATTTATGCGATGGAGCTTTACCCGGGGTCTATGCAGTCCTGGATGTCAGCGACCCAAGAGTTTTTCTGCAGCGAGTCGATGGTTTCCAGGATGTACTCTCCCCCGTTCTCCACCTACAGAGTCACCACATTAAAAATAAAAATGCTGATTTTTTTTTTTCCTTTCCAATAAAGTTCTTACCTTTAAGACAAACGTATTGTCTTTGTCAGGCATCTCCAGGGGCATGGTGGTCCGTACCTCCACAATGGCCGTCAAAGGGATGCTCACCTTGGCTTTTGAAGACTGAACGTGAAAAAGAGAGACGACTTCAAATGATGAGGTTCAAAATGGAGTCGTTTCAGTGTTACAGAAAAACACTTTCTAATGAGCTGTTTAATTTTGTCTCACCATCCGAATACCCAAAAACAGTTCATGCAATTACCAAGGGTCCAAGGCTAAAATAACTCTTTTACAAAAAGAACACCATACTTAACGTTAAAATAGTTTCTCAAACATAACTATTAGATAACCTGTCTGGCGAGCAAGTCTCAAAATGGTTCCTCCTCCATGATAATTAGGGCCCAAATGAGTCATGCAGCATCTCGCCACAAGCCCCGCCCCCAGTCGGCCAAGCACTCAAAGAAGGCCAATTTTTCACGCCATCAGCCGACTGTAACTGACGCAAAACAGGAAGCGTTTACGCCATGTGATCAAAAGCAAAGCGCCTGGCCTCCATTTGCCCTCTGCCAAAGATAATCTGAACACATCCAAAGGGTGTGCTTCTGTGTGTGAGGAGACCCATGGTCTGGTTGAGGCTTATCAGCTGATCTGTCTGGAGTAACCACATTCTCATCTTGATCCTGGCCGCCGTCCACTCCCATAATTCCGGTCATAGGATCACATGATCACGTAAGCTAGCTAGCTAGCCACACAAGGAACTGGGTTCATTTCCGCATGAATTATTTCCACATTTATTTGGGTCAATATTTCAAAGTTATCTTCTCCTCTGAAGGGTGTGTGCGGTCAAAGGGTCTCTGCTGCGTCATCATGCGGCAGCCAGGAAGGAGACGGCGCTGATCACTTTAATCATCCGACACCGCTGAGCGTGCACTCCCATGATGCCAACGAGGCAGCCATGATGAAGCGTCCTCCTCTTTTTGTGAAAGTGCTTCTTTTACATGTCGACGTGAATAGAACGCAGCATGTGATAGTGGTGAGGAACAACAAGCATGTTTCCTCTGCGAGTGACTCATACAACTATTTTGGTCCCCTCCGTGTTGTCGCCGTGTGCCCAAGATGAGGAAGCGATTCTGCAACAGCAGTTGGAAACTTTGCAATGTGCTAAGAGAGGTCTCCTTGCTCTTTCCACACATCAGCTCCTCTTTCCCACGGCCTTCTTGCAACCACCTGTGCCACCTGAACCCCAGCCGTGGAGGATTTACACACACTCAGCTGCACCGCCGCACGACCTTCCTAAGGTCACGGGCAACGATGTGGAAATCCCACATGGACAAATGTGAAGAGCGTTTTTTTTCAGTGCTAATCTTACATGGAGGGGAAAAAAACAAGGCATCCAATTACCTTTTCTATTCTTTCCTCACCCTGCTGGGAGAACTATATTATAAATTAAGGGCATACGCTGTAAAAAATGCAACACTGGATAAACTTGAAAAAAATATGAGTAATCTGTCCTACTTAATATTTCAGCTTTGCACCATGTAAATTATGAAATAGTTATAAATAGTAGATGGACAACGATGGCAGCGTGTGACGGCGTACCTTGGGCGGGACGTAGAACTCCAGCAGGAACCTCTCGGCCCCTTCGTCCCTCTTGCTCTTCCTCAAAAGCAGGCGGCACTTCTGCCACTGCGCGGCGCCCATGCAGTTGGTGTCGTCGGCCACCATGTACCTGAGCGCCCCCTCCCTCTGGATCTCCAACATCTCCGCCTTGTGGCCCTGGCAGCTTCTCGGCAGTCGCAGTTTTTGAGACCACCTCTCTCCCCCCGCCGTGGTGGTTTCGGCCCCGGCGGTTCCGGCCCCTGCTCCTCCGGTCCCGTTGGACTTCCTGGGGGGCCCGTCGGGCTCGGGGGAAGCGCGGCGATGCCACATCTCCTTGACCCCGTCCACCACGCACAGGCTCATGTTCCTCAGCGAGAAGCCCTTCTTGAAGCGAGCTTTGGGGTGGCTCACCGACACGTCCTCGGAACTGCGGGACTGACCCAGGGCGGACACCTTGTGCGTGGGTTGAGGTCCGCGGGTACCGGGCGCGGCGCCGCCTCCTATCCCGCCCCCTCCGCTGTCCATGCTGTCCAAGGATTCGCTGGAAGCCCCGGCGTCCTTGCGTCTGTGGTAGAGCTCGTGGCTGTAGGACAAGGGACAACCCTGGATCCCCAGAAAAGGAACGATGCTGTACTTTGGCGCGATGCTGAAGCCGTCCTCCCCCGGCGAGGACGCCCGGTTCTGCCGGGCCTGGCTCAGAGCCGCGGAGAAACACTCCAAGAAGTGTTGGGCAAAGTGTTGAGAGAAGCTGGCGTCGGCGCCCGGCGAATCGTAGCACGGGTTCTCCGACAGGAAGCGCTGGAACTTGTCGGCGAAGTCTGCGGCCGAGGCTCGGGCGTGGAGTTCGCAGAACTCTCGCCAGTCAGGCAGCGGGCATGAGGAGGAGAGCTCCGGGCTACCGGGCGCTGCCGCTCCGTTCATCACTGGGCCATGCCAACCCACTGAGGAGAGGCTGGAGAGGACGAGAGAACGATAGCATGAGTGTAAACACAACATATAGCATGTGGCTAACTCACATTAGCATTAAAATGAACCATAGCGCCTCGTTCCGTATTTGTATCTCTTCCGCTATCTTGAATCGCCAAGCAAAGTCCAATTTCATACTGGCTCTAATTCAAAACAGTGCTGCATGTCATCCCATCCTCCCTTCATTTCCTGTTATTGTTCTGTTATTGCCGTTTAATGAGATCAAACGGGGCGACGGAAACACGAGGAAACGGCGTGATCAAAAGGGGAAATCTCCCGTGCCTGGTGCCACGGCGCTGGTGAGCTTGCCCAGCTCGATTTTGGTGACAAGCCATCGGATTACGGCCACGATCTGCGGCTCCCCTCGGTGGCCCATCTGGCTCACTTATTGTTTGGTTAACTAATGAGGGTGTTGGCAAAAGAGGGTCACCGCATTCTGGCTCGACATCAGAAGATATTTTCGGTTGGCGCGTTTGGGGGATGGTGATAGTTCACGGTCACCCGAAATAACACGGGTTCCGAAATTGCCGCGTAAATCGGGAACAGACTCGGCAGTGTCGTTTCAAAGGACGCATGCTGTGTCCCAACACACGACTGATAAGGACACATCTGCAGAGAAGCGTTGCGCTCCAACACACGTTGCTCCCATTATTTATTTCTGTCAAGCAGGAACTTAAAAGGACGTCAAGACGGAAGTGGGTAGGCCTGGCGACACACACACACGTACAAAGAGATAGCAAACATTCCAAAAGGCTTTTCATGCAACATACGACACACACGTGCGGACATTCCTGGAATTTCCTGGGAAAGCAGCTTGTTTGTTAATCTGTTTTTTTTGGTCAACAATTAGCGTGAACTAATTGCTTCTACTGGAATTCAAACATCCTACCAATGTGTGAAGGCAAAAATCTAAAAAAAAAAGACATACAAATAGGAATAAAATGAGTTGTAGTGATTTAATATTGAGGATTTTGTGGAAGTGATCGTTGAAAGCGGCGCAATACTTGGCTGCAACCAGCAGAGGCGCTATCAACTCAGTCCCAAGTTTGTTATCGAAAAAGAAAAAATACATTTTGTCACAAAAATAGAACGAGTACTTCAAACAAAACTCTAAACAAACAAAATTACAAAACAAAATAAACACCTGCCTGGCTCAGGACGGAGACATTGCCCAACTTGGCACCGGTTCTGATTGCGAATTCATTTAGCCATTAGTTACATATCAGGGAAGACTTTGCATGAAAGTGGTGATAAACAAATCAATCCACTTTAAGGTACTACGTCGTCCGTTCAGTGTGTGTGTGTGTGTGTGTGAGCGAGTCAATAGCTATTTAAAACCCTGCACAGCGCCAACTTTCCACTCATTCAGCAAAACAACAACAACAACAACACTTGAGGTACATTTGTCAAAGCGCACACCCGGATGTGGACGTGCCCCCCCCCCATCCCGGATTGACTGCACACACTCCCGGAGTCAGCATGAAACTCAAGCCGTGGGACAGGAGGAAGTGGACAGTTCTGTCTCAGCACACTTGGGCCGTCCGCTGCCAAATGATTGACGGGCGAGTGCAATGATCTATGAATGAACGAAGGAGCCGGAGAAGGAGGGCTACATGTTTTGGCCGCAGCTGCTAAAACAATCGAGTGAGTGTGATATGCGTATGGAGGTGGGCTCCAACGCCGAGGAGCCAGGGGAACCGAGGCATCCCCCAATTCAGCTTTCAACCTCAGGGCCACTGGAGCCTTTCTGCCTTCCGCTATCTCCTCCCTATCTGTTGTTAAGATCTACCACTACTGTGCCGCCTCCGCCTCCCCCGTCCCCTCCCCTCCTCCCCCTGGGGGTGAGGAGGGCCTGATATCTCCATCAGATGCTTGGGAATACTGTGTGTAACGGTAAACTGAGCAAGGAGGAAAGTAAAATGCGGCCTGGAAAATCCTTCTCCTTCGTTTATCTGAGGCGGGCCTCCGGGAGCTACATATGCGTCATGACCACTGTGGTGTCGTACAAAAAAAAAAAAAAAAAAAAAAACATAATTCTTCAGTTCAGTGAGCAACTGGAGCGCCTTTCCATTTTAGTGCCCTCACTCACTCAACTTGTTTTTCTCTTCCAAGTCACTCAAATTCAGAATATCAAATCAAGAGCCAGCTAATTCTACACTCTCATTGGCTGACACCCACGTCACTCACCAGACCAGGCTCCGCCTCTTCAAGCCAGTCACACTCAAAGTCAAAGTAACGACAGCTTTGAGAAAAACCTGAGACATCATCTCACATGCTCAATATTACGTTGAATCATTTTATCCGATTTATCGATGGGACAAACTCGATTCTAAAAATATTTGAGGAAATTTCCCCAAATTCCAAATTTGAACAGATCAGTTTCATCATTTTCACCAATATTTTCAGTTTGGTCATTTTCACAAATTTGTTTTTCATTAAAAACACACAAACACAATCACAAACACACACACATCTCCCCTGCAAGCTGCTTCATGCCAGCAGCACGCCCGCCGTGATCGGCTAATGAGCATGATTGGTCATGTCGTGCGCTCACCCCTGGGGGGTTTGGGTCCGGCCATGTTTTCTAAGATTAGCCTCCACTCACACACACACACACAACACACACACACACACAAAGCTCGCAGCACACACAGTACAGTACACGGCGGCACGCACCCTCATTCTGAATTCATTAAGGATGTTTTCTTATATAAGATGTAAATAGGACTGAGGACGTTTGAGGACAAAAAAGGCCGACATGTCACACACACACACACACACACACACACGCTCCAACAGTCGCACACAGACAGCGAAACAATGAATTGATCGTAACATGACGACTAGTATTGATTAGATTAGTAAGGATTGTTGTAGTATGCAAGCATGCAGCTTGGATACTGCCAGGAGACAAAAACGATGACTGATGGGAATGTCGAAGATGTCGAAAAGCAGAAGGACGTGAAACACAAGTCTAAGGCTCATTAGCAATCACCATGGCCCTGACACAGAAGTCAACCTGCTCACTTTCACGTTCCGTCCCCTTGTTCTTACCACTCTCGCCACACAAATTCAGAAAATCTCAGAGGTTTCAGCCACGCAAGGTGCACCGATTCCAAATGAGCTCACTCGTTATGGCATAACGTAAATAGCAAACGTGCCGAAGCATTCAAATGGCAGCCGGTGTTAAGAGCAGAAAGAACACAAAGTGTGGGAGACGCACATTCCACCGCTGACTTCCATTTCCTCTCACTCACCCACCAGGTCTAACTAATTTCACAGATGACCGCAGACCTCCAAATACAGGACAAGCGTGACACCACCACGCCATTCATTTGAGTTGCGCAGGTGAAGCCCACCGAACATGACGTCGTGCCTAAAAAATGTTCGGTTGTAATCGAAACTATCAAACAGGTATCCATTTATTTTCTTGTACCATTATTCAAACATTCAAAAACTCCCACAATTTTTCTTTAACCGCTTTTAATAACACAAACTCTACAGACTTGTACTTAATAAAAACATCACTACTGTTAATATTCTTTAATTGTGTCTTTTAAATGAAAACCACTAAGCTGTTTTAGTTGGCGAATGTAAGGGGCAGTTCTGGTTGAGCCCTATGAACTCTGCCTAGTAACAAGTGGTCAGAACAAAAATCATGGCCTTTCAACTTACTGGACAAAATTTTATCTGAGTCTCATGGTGAATTACGATTTTACGTAGTTTGTCTGTCACTTGAAAGAAATATAATATACAAGAAAATGAGTTGAAACTGGAGCAATTTTGGTTGATTTACGGGCAGTTATGCTCGAGCCCCATGGACAATAATACCCCCCCCCCCCCCCCCCCCCCCCCCCCACGACCTATTAAAAGACACCTAATAGGAATTCAATAGCAAGCCCAGCAGCCGCCGCCGCCGCAGAGGCCCGGCTGGTGCAGGCCTGCTCCGGTGCCAACAGTGGACTTCATGAATGGAGCCTGCTGCGGCTGCTTGAATGGCTCACACATGCAAGCAGCAGATGAATGGCAGTCTTAGGAGACAACACCGTGCAAGCTAGACGGACGCCCAATCGGAGACCACCACCACCACCACCACTCGTGAAGGAGCAGACTTTCAGCCCCTATTTAAATACTGATAAACGGATTCTTGGAAGACCCCCCACACCCCAAACACACACCCACTCCCTCGATGCTTCGTTTACCCCTGCTGGCCCCCCATGTGGTTCATCATCACCCCTAAAAGTGATATGATCCCCCCTTCCAACGTGACTAAGATGTGGTTCACACCAAAACAAACCACTCTCCTCCTTCTTCTCAACATGGAAGCCTTTTTCTGCCGCACATCACACATGACACCACGAAAGGATGCTGACACATTTAAGCGGAGCTCACCTCAGTGCGGGACTGGTGTCATGACGACGACGGCTGGCGGACGCAATTCGGTTTCAAGAGGTCCTCTTATTAGAACGTCTCGTCCACAATTGCTCGCCCGACGTCCTTGCACTACGCCTGGATAAGGTTTCTTCACGGCCCCAGCAGCTGATCCTCCATCCCTGCGAGCGTCGCACTGTGAGGCAGCCTGGCTGTGAGTGGCTGATCCTGAATGTGGTTGCCTGCCTGACAAGCTAGTGGAAAGAAGATAAAACGTTTCCGGTTTGTTGCTTCCAGCGTAAAACGTGTACTCTTAACTTAAATCGAATCGTTTCGAAAGTATTGTGATCAAAAGGTGATACTTTAGAAAGAACATACAATACGTCAGTTTTGAGTTGGTTAATATATTATTTAGTTTTTCAAATCATTCGCATGTTCAACTCGCGAGGTTCGATGTTCTTTTATTTTGAAGGTTAGAGCATGATCAGTGTTTTAGCTAACTTACCTTTCAATTTTCTTTCACGAGCAAGTGTGCATGTGTCTCGCAGTCGTTTAACAACCAATCAGTGCCCTAAAAAGGGAGCCACGCCTTTCCAGTGTCTAATTAATATATTTACATATTTATCATACATACAGAGAGAAAGAGGAGAGAAGAGGGAAAGAGACACAATATCTCTACTGTTGAGTGGAGATATTAAGTTCTTACCTTTTCAGCAATTATCTTGAAGAAATGTGTGTTTAGTAATAAAACTCTGACTGCCCACATGACTTGTTGATGTTTACCTCTGAGAAATTGGCCAGGAGCTTCCAGCATACGTGCTTCTTTATGGCTAATCCCCTCTGAGAGGATTGACTGCAGGGCTTTTACCACAGGGGACCCTGGGCCACACCACAATGGACAGGTGGTACTGCTGGAGAACCAGCTACTCACTAATCCCAGGGCCCTATTTTTGTAAACGTGCACACATGCGCTCAGTGTAAAAATGCATCTTCCCAATTTATGCCCCTGGTGCACCTGAAAATTCAGTGACAGAAAGTAAACTAAACTTTAGAATAAGTGAAACCAGGTCTAAGTTGCGGCGCAGGTGGTGTAAGGCGAGTCAAGTCGGTACCTCTGGCTTGATTAAAAAACTTCAGAGTCAAAAATGAGAATCTGAAGAGTAAATACTGCATATACATAAAAATATGCAATACACTGCTAAACAGAGATGATGAGAATGTGGTGGCAAACGCTGCTTATTGAAAAACACAAAGAGATAAGTGGGCAGGGCAGTGGGACTCGCTCTGTGCCTCTCTCTCCCGAGACCCTGGCCTCTTATTGATCCTCACGCACTTCCTGCCAGTGAGGATAAAACAATGCGAGTCAATCGCTAGCTCAGAGACTCTCCCAGAATAACGGTCTAAGTACAGTTCAATTGTATTTAACTTTGAAGTTCAAAATATTTCAATTTAATCTTTAAAAATAGTTGCATTTATTTAACATTATTTGTTATTGTTATCATATATTTGAATGGAATAATGGTGAATTAATTAAGAAAATATTATTAGTCCCAAAATGAGGACATTTGCTGTCTCATACATGACCGAATATATTGCACGCTCACTCTCTGATGATGCCCAATGCATGCAGTGATGTCACATGAACTTCACTGAGCTCGGCCCAAAATAGCACAGCAACATCGGTAACACTGTACACAACAAGGGAGGAGGGACAGCGCAAGACAAATATGACACGTGAAGAACGTGCAGTGAATTGGAAGCGAATAATAATTCAAAGTGAAACTTCATGAGAATGAATGAAGGATGATTTTTGCCCTCCAGGAGACTAATATGATGTCTGGCACGGTCATAAATCTCCATCGGGCTCGGACGTTGACAATATGTCAAGAGTGAGGATTTGGCAATAAAAAGGCATTTTTGAAAGGGGAGGGGGGGGGGGTTCTGGGACGGCGTAACCCGCTCTGTATTCCCAATCCGGGTTGGGGTGGGGGCTGGGGGCGGTGGCTGATCCCAGAAGCACGTGACCGAGTGATTCAGCGAGACGCCATGTCAGAGCAAATCACAGAGCAACAACACAGAGCCACCTGACAGAGGAGCTCTGTTTCCATGGCAACACCCATGGAGGGGAGGGGGCGGGCGTAGGAGGGGGTGTTTGCTGTGGGAGGAAAGAAAGAGAAAGAAGAAAGAAGAGGAGGAATAGTTTGGAAGCTGAAATGCTACTGAGGGAACTGGCTGGAATCAAATGAATGAACACACACGTGCAGCCGTGCAACAGTTCTCAGCTCGTACTGGGCTGAGCTTCTCAGTCAAACAAAGAAGGGAAAAAAAACGGACGAATGAATGAATGAATGAATAAATGAATGGGGATTTTATAGCTACTTAGCACAATGGAGCCTTTGGGTGGAATGGGGGGTTGCCTGCCAAATGAAAACGCAAATTTCGAGGAGAAAATGACATTATTTGGCCAAAACGCTGCACACACCATTGAAAACAAGATGAGAAGATATCTCAGAAAAAAAAAAATAAATAAAAAAAATAAATACTAAACAGAAAATAAAAAAAATAAAAACAAAAAATGCATTAAAAAATATTTTTGGGGAGGAGTTGCCAACACTAATTTTTAAGTCATTCTACGGTCTAATAAGAGTGAGTAAATAAATAAATAAATAAATAAATAAAAATTGGATCGAAACAGCACAACAATCACAATGAGCTATGCATGCCGATTAAATTTTAAAAAACTGTGCTGGGTAGTGAAAAATTATTTTGAGCATAAGTTTTTGAAAAAAGTGATTTAGATCAGCAATAATGAAACAAGTCATCTTAAAACCCAAACTTTCTTGAATTTTAGGATGAATAGAAAATCAATACTTTTGGACAGCAGTGAAAAGCGCACACACGTGCAGAAGAGCCCAAGCGAGAGAAGCCCTGAGCCAACAGAGAAGCGTGCACGTCTAATCTACTAAATAATTCATATTCATAATAAAAACAGAACTTTGCTGTCTTCTGCATGACCAATGAAATTTGAGGCCGGGAGACTAAAGAGTGAAAAAAAGCCATTGTTCCTCATCTCCTTCCTCACTGCAGGATGACATAAGCACTTCCGTCCGTATAGGATCTGCGACGAAACGTGACACACCGGCCGAGCGCCGTTAAGAAGCGGTGACCCCTACACTGCTGCGCAAAATAACGTCAAGCCCATTAAGCCGTAAATATTTTAGAGAGGGGGATGCCAGAGGGAGTGCAATACTGGAAGAACATTTGGGTTAAAAGGTGAACGTCTCTCCGGGGGATCTAATCAAACAATAAAACAATAGAGAGAGAAAATAAACAACTGAGATAATGTGGTTGCCTAAGTGTGCACACCCTCATCTATTTAGGGGTGTGTTCAGAAGTAAATTCCCACTGTAAATTCCCATTCCTGGCACCATTTAGAACGTCTCCGAGGAACCCACAATATAGTTCGGCTGTTCTAGCATGACAACAGAAGCATAAAAAAGAATATTAACTATTCTGCATAGCCTTTATTAGAGTCAATATGCAATACAGAGAAGCTTCAGTAACTAGCATGCAAACATTATTAATCTAAAGATAATTAGGCTCATTAAATTCCATCTTATTTGCCTCCCTGTCAACCTTCAGAGAGATAATCATTGATTTTTAAATTCTAGCAGTTACAAGTTGATTTGTACACTGAAAAATCTCTGACAAGCCATTGGGTGACACAAATAACATCAAGTGTTCCACTTGTATGTCAATCAATCCAATTAGGTTTGTTACTACCATAAGCTAATTAATTCTGTGATGCTATAACATATATATCATTTATGATTAGTAAACTGTTCCTTCATTGATTTATTTGTAGATTAAACCCCGACAAGGATTCGACTTTGGTAGATTAAATCTTCATTAATGACCACAAAAAGCACAAATGACATAAGCTATTAGGCCTATGCTCATCATTGTCTGATTTTATCGCAAGCTATTGACTGCAACTTAATAAGCTGTAAAGATAAGAGGAAAGGGAAATGCAATGATATACTGCCCTCTAGCGGACGCTTTAGCTAACTGCAACAACAAAAGCAAATCTTGCTTCACCGGGAGCCCGAATGAGGCAAATTCACCCAAAAGGGTGAGTGGGCCAATGACGTCACCACCTTACAGGTTTGCGTCGTTCTCATGGAAACGATGCAGGTGGTCAGAGTACCTGAGGGATAGACAAATAAGTTGACGATTAATCTTTGCGAAAACAATGTGAGAAATACATTTTAGAAGTTTGCCAAAATAAAATGTAAAAATTCGATATAAAAATAAAATTAGATAATTAGGATATTGGTAAAAAAACAATCTAAAACACACCAAAAATAATAAAATCTAAAAGAATATTATAACCCAAAATGGACATCAGTGAAAAAAATCTAAAACGATTTAAAAATATATACTGTATATACGACATCGATACATTCCGTCTTACTTTTTAGCACAGAAAGCCGAGCAGTCTCTGCCAATGCTCTCGCTCCAAGCAGTCTTGTACAACACCTGTCACAAATGTGAATTATTATGTTCAGAATACAGTGAAGAACATTCAAATCCTTCTGACGTACCAAGAAGACCAGACAATGCAGGAACAGGGTGTAGAAGAAGGCCACAGTGCGTGCCATCTTATTGGAGAGGATCACACGGCCCTGCAAGACACCAGACAGCCACGTTGGCATTGTGTGTGTGTGTGTGTGTGTGTGTGTGTGCACGTGTGTAAAATTTGTACCAGGCTCAGGGTTGCTTTATCCCAAGGGCTGAGGCTCAAGTAGCGACGCTGACGTTCCTGTTGACAGAAATCACAGCAGAAACATCAACGCAAGTGATACCAATAGGTGAAGATTGAGAAAAAGATGTTGTACCTTCTTACTGAAGGAAGCAAATGGGTCCAACCTCTCCTCATACTGGGAGGAGTAGCGCATCACTGTGTCATCACTGCCTCCAGCCTGCAGCACACACATGTGAAATAAATCGTGACCCACACACATTAAACAGAAAGAAGCCATACTCTGCCGCCATAGCCCTGCAGGAACTTGATCTTCTCGTAGAGTTTGATGTTGTCGGCGCGCAGGCTGTCCAGCTCGCTCTGTAGTGCCTGCATGGTCTGCTGCATGGAACGACTCTCCTGCAATGACGTGACGGAGGTCACAAATAATGTGTGAGATGTGTGTGCGAGTATGACGGTGACTCACGGCTTCCAGCTCTTGGTTGCGGGAGCGGAACCTCTCCCTTTGGCTGGAAATGATGGAGAGGAGAGAGTCCATCTGACCTTGAGGCACCTCAGTGTGGACACTCAGGCCCGAATCTGACAAAATGGGGAAAAAAGGTAGTACAATCAAGGTCAAGAGCTGAATTTAAAAAAAGAAATCCTTAAATAATGTGAATATCTATAAAGGGATGCCACAAGGCTCTGTTTTAGAACCTCTGTTATTTTCATTCAACTTTCCGTGGATGATGCTGACCCCAACTACTTTCCATGGGATGTTTTTTTTTTTAAGAACCAAGCATACAAGCATACCAGCAAACATGGCGGTGGCCTCTTTGATGGGGTCAGGGATGTTGATGACTTCGGCGCCATCAGCCCCGGGTCGGGACAGGGAGGACATGGCCTGGATGGTGCTCAAATCGTGCTCCAGTCTCAGGATGAGCTCCTTCTGCTCGGCACTGATCCGCACCGCCGACGCAAACTCCCCCTGCAGCTCCGCATAGCGACCTGGGGAGGAGAATAAAAAAAAGTTTATTTTTTTTCCACATCAACCATTTGGATTTGTCATTTGTCTTATTCTGAAGGCACTCACCTGTGGGTCAATGACACAAACAGTCCAACATCTTTCAAAGTACATTTTTTTTTTCTCTGAGAATAACTGAACAACAAACTCCCACAGCACACTTTTAGTATTTGTATAAAAGAGATTTACTTCAATTATCACACCTAGGGTGCATGTGAATAATAATAATGATGATGAATGAATCAAATGTCAATCATAACAAATACATTGTGAACGTTTCATACAGTGATATTGCTTTTCAATGTTGTAGAAGGGGGAGACTGTCTTACAGTGCTGAGAACAAACAACATGATACGTTTAGTAAATAGAAAGATATAAAGAAAACAATGATACATGAGGAAACAAAAAAAAAATGGAGAAGAAGAGCATCTCGGGAGTGACGGAGGTGCTGAGAGATGATGGGAATAGAGAAAGAGGAGGGAAAGGAGGCGTGAACCGTCCCTTTTACAGTCATGCACAGCGCACACACTCCAAGCGGTGGGGAAAGCGTTATTACTTCCACGTTGTTGATGAGAGGGTGTTAAAAATAAAAAAAACGTAACATAAAGCCTCAACAAGCATCTTAAAGCTTTCCAAAGTTGGAGGGGAGGGCTGAAGATCTCTCCCCGGGTCATTTGGTTGTCAGTCTACACTGTGGAGGAAGCTAGAGGAGGGGAGATGGGAAACAAAGGTGGACCACTACATCACTATTTGGCTTTTTGCTTCCTCTTATTTTTTTTTTTGCTTTTTTTTTTACATTGAAATGTTGAGCTTGGAAACAGAGTGAGAAAAAAAAAAAGACGAAAAGGAAACACACGAGCAAAGTGAAGAAGATGAGTGTATTGTGCTGTATTTCGGTGTGTCACGACCACAGAGTGCGTGCGTGCTATGCGTACAGCACCGCTGCGTCGGGGGAAAACAAAAGTGATTCCTTACAAAAAACCCACTTCATAAGATATATTCTAAAAGTATTAATATTATTACAAAAAACATCTTGAGGTTTCTCTCTCTGTCTCTCTTTCTTTCTTTTTTTAAGTTTTTCCTGAATAGGGTGACCAGTGCTGCTGTCCAGGCTTCCATCACAATAATATTAAAAAAAAAAAAAAAAAAGCACTACTTCAAAACAGATCATACAGTAAAGCTTTACGACGTCAGAAAACATGATATGATATACAGCATCTGTTACACCTTTACAATGTTATTCAACAGTGTATAGAATCATCTGGATCTTTAAATTTGTAGAAAAATATCTGTGGATCATGGAAAAAAAGTCCTGAATCGTCCCTTCTCTCGTCCTGCCTTCCAAACAAAAACAAAAAAAAAAAGCACACTGTGACACTAAGTGACTCCGTAGCTACTTGACCCCGACTCGTATTTACAATTTCTCTCCGAATAGTTGGCACACGTCATCTCAATACCTGCAGTGACGTCACAGCGAACCTGACACGGAACAGAAGGAGAAGACAAACCCAAGTTTATATATAAAAAAAAAAAAAAAATGCCCTATGAGTAAATTCAGTGTTATTACAGTGTCTGCTGTTTTTCGGCCTACTTCCTCCTTCATTCTGTTAGGTATGTACAACGTCGGGGTAGGGGGGGGCGGAGTAAGTGTCTGATAAAACCCCAAATGGGTCAGTCGTTAAGAAGAACACAAGCTCGTTATTTCCGTATTCCCGCAACCCTCTCCAGAAGAGAAGTACAGGTCAAGGAGGGGAAGGAGGAAAAAATATCAAAGCGGATCAGAGACGACACGGTCCACGCACACGCACACGTCTGACGACATCACAACGTTTTGGTGCCCTGCTTGGCAGTTAAAGGCACAAATCTGATGATCTGATGTGGTTTTCGGAAGGGGGGGGCGGAGGGATGGCTAAAATGGGTTAAGTGCTTCGTATTAAGGTTGCAGTAGAGATACAAGACGCGGGGCCGAAAGGCGCTCTGAAGGGACACGGATGTTTGACACCTGGCGTCCATGGGACGGGAAGAGAGTTGGAGGGAGATTTCTTTTCCACATAGGAACTATCTTGATATAAATGCAGCACATTGGATCAGGATCGACTATATGGACAGAAGTAGTGAGACAAGATTAATTGAGAAATCAATCATACAGTATTTTGCAAACATGAGCTTTCTCAGTGTTTTGCGTTCTAATCGTGCTACGCAGGCTCCCTCTAGTGGGAAGCAAAAGAATCACTGAATTACATGTTACAGTGAACTTTTTTTTTTTTTAAACAATACTGTAGTTTTCAGTTCGATTTTAATTGACATTTTATGTTTTCTGTTTCTTTTCAGACATCTCGGTAATTTTTTTTTGGTAATGTTAAAATTAAACATTTTAATCCAAATATAACCTATATTTGGTTGCTGGGTTAGCAATGATTAGCTTTTTGGACAAATGAATTGTCTATTTCATGCCCATTAATTGGTGTTCAAAATAGCTTGTTTTTGTCCGTTTTCACCGCCTAATACTTTGTCCATATAGAATCCGTGAATAAAATAGTTGGTACCCTTCTATTAGGGGAAAACTAACAAAAACTCCCGCAATGGTAACTGAAATAATACTAAAATGGACCTTTGTGTCACTAGGGCAGCACCAATACCAATTTTGCCCAACTTTTTTTTTTAAATTGCCTTTTCTTTTAACAGAAGGGTACCAACAATTGTGTTCATTAAGGGAACAGGAAGCTTAAGGGAGAGTGTTCCATCTTCAAACCAAATCAGGTACTTCCTAATTCTATCTACACCGTTGTGTGGCACGAATTTGTGTAAATTCATCAGCCGACCGACGTCTGTTTCCATGTTAGTGTTGGAGTGTGTGCTTGGTTCTCAACCACTTGGGCAAATGAAAGGCATCCGTTTCCCAGGAGCCCGCCATGGTAACTCCGGTGTAGTGTTTGACAGACCCTGTCCTAATAAGTGCTTTTCTGTACGGACTGCTATAGATAACAATTCTGCATAATCGTAGGCTGGCTCTTCCGCGCTAGCTGGTACAACTCGTCTAATCTCAATTTGGCAGATATGACCTCTTTTCAACGTGTATTCTCATTTTCGGATGATTTCATTTGACCTATATGACAACGAGCATACACTTGGACCTGATCGAGTAAATGGCGATGAATGACTTCTAGTGAAAGACAAGTTTGTCCGAGATATACGAGTCAAAACAAAGAGATATGCAAATCAATCATCTTGATATGTTTTTTGTCAGATTCTCGAGCTAGCCATGTAAGAGCATAACTGTTAAAAAAAAAAAAAAGAAGATAGGAAGGGGAGCAAAAGTGTGACAAACGCATTTTTTCCCCCCAAAAAAAAGTTTTGAAATGACACTAAACGTTTCGGATTCATGAATATACAAACAAATGAGAACTAGTACGTCTTGTCAATATTAAACCAATACTGCCGGCAGTCTATCACGTCTAGTAAAAATGTTACTTGCCCTCAGGAACAGTATAATCCCTTACAAAATAAACAACTCAAATGATAAGACATTAAATGAAAAATTACAGCACCTATAAATAAGCAGAATAAAAACCAAAAACTAGAAATGAAAATAAAAGAGCAATCAAACCGAGCTACAGTAAATCATCGTATTTAAACTACATGGTGAGATTAATGTCATGGTAACGCGTCAAACAGCTTCAAAAGAAGGGTGTCAGTTGTGCACTAGTAGTGTGTGCGAGTAGATACCAAATATGAACCCCCTCCCCACACTCGTTGCAAACACACAAAGACACACACACACACACGCACAAAAGGGGAGGCAGTGGGCTGACAGGCACTGAGGGCTTGTGTGGGACGAGGAGGAGGAGGAGGAGGTGATATGCCTTCAAATTTGTAGTGTATACAGTAGAATTGAACGTGACGACAACAAAAAAAAAATTCCTGGAAATCAGGAACGACTGGAGGAGAGTGTAACTGCTCACACCAGAGTTGGAGTGAACTCAAAAGTACTGTACATTGCCCCAAAAAAATAAGATTTATGATTGCTAACCCAAGGTTTGGAAATTCAACTCGACCCTGACTGACATGCAGGCAAATATACAAATACACACATGAGACACACACACACACACACACTTCCTGATTTGGCCTATAAAAAGATGTGTTTGTGAACAGGAAATTAGCTGGTGGTGAGCGCACACACACACACACACACACACACGTACTGTACACCCGAGCAGATCCAGTGCTGGGTCGAACTGTGATGTGCGCAACCTAAAAAAAAAATAAAATAAAATGGTGGAAACAACAACCGGGAGACACGGAAAATATCAGCTACAGTACTACGTGAAGTCATCGTATCGTATGTTTAACAATGCAATATGATACCATCCTAATTTGCTTCTTTTTTTTTAAAGAACAAAAAAAAAACAACAGTAACATGTTATCCTCTTATTGTCTGCTTATTTTGTACTAATGCTTCCTAAAATTCCCTATTTTGTTATCTTTAGAGTCAGAAGACTGTGCAATCTCTTATTGGCAACCAAATTGCAATATGAATTTTTAAAAAAAAAAAAAAAAAAAGAGAGAACGAGACGGTCCTTCATCCTTGGCGAAGGACCTAAGGGGTTCCTTCTCTCCTTTCCTTTCCAGACGAGTGTGTGTTTGCGAGGAATTATTACGTCATCCTTCTGGCCATCACATGGCTGTCAGCAGGATAGAGATAGGAGTACGGGGTACACAACAGGTCAAAGTTCGTACATCAGTAACCATGGCAGCTCAGGCGCGTTACCCTCTTAAGAGTGTAGGAGATACAAAAGCAAAAGGCGCCGCCGTCCAGAAGTGGCGACGCACACACGCGCGCTGACACAACCCCTAAACATACAAAAAAAACACACACGCGCGCGCACACACATGCAAGTGAGTGAAAAAAGGCAAAGGTTTTTTTTTTTTTTTGTAACAGTCACTCTACAGTGTGAAAAAAATGAGGCGTCTCACTGAGTGAGGGGAGGTTTGTGGACACTTGGGAGGTGAGAAGAAGAGCGGAAAAAAGATCTCCTTTAAGAAAAGTGAAAGTTCTTGCCAGAGAGTTCCTGTCTCTTATCTATCATCGAGCAGTGTGTGTGTGTGTGTGTGTCACTGGGGCAGCTGCTGCGACAGGCCTCGCCTGTCTTGACCCAGTCCGGGTTTCGCAGACCCGGCCGCGGGTCAGACCCCGGCTCGGGACTGACCGGTCGGTCTGGTGCACCAGTGGCTGGTGATAAGGGGGGAGGTACAGCAGGGCCAGAGGCCAGCAGGACGGCTAAGTGCTTTTCTCAGTACAAAAACAAAACTCAGTTTTAAAAAAAAAAAAAAAGAAAAATAAGAAGAAGAGACACTTAAGCTCTCTTATTTTGTTCTTCTAGGTATTCAGTAAATCTTTTGTTTGTTTTTTAAGGGTTTTGCCAACCTCGCTTTCCTCTTTTGGGAAAAGCTTTGTAGTAAAAATGGCTGCTGAGCTTGACTTTGGCTGTGTCCACTCTCCAACTGGAACAGAGCAGGAGGGGTCCAAGGTTAGAGGTGGTGAGGTTATGAGACAAGAGGGGCGAAGGGCGCTCAGGCTGGAGGAGGGGGCGGGGCTAGAACTCCCACTCGGAGGGATCCTCTTTGCTGGCGGCCTTTTCCAGCCGGTGGATGATGTTATTGAGGTTGGCCGCTTTCTTCTTGCGCAAATTATTGTCCCTGGGGTTTCGGGCCGGGCCGGAGGCCGGGAGATTAGTACTCGAGGCGGAGCTTCCGGGGGACGCCTCCGTTAGGCTGAAGAGCCCAAGTCCGCAACTAGAGCCCGGCGGGACGCAGTCTAGCTGGGAAGGAGAATTATTCGAGCCCCCCGCCTCCGACTCGGCCTCCATGTCGTGGTCTTTGCACGCTCCCCTGTGATCCTCCAGGCCCGCGCCGAATCCCTGGCGCGCCTCCACCGTGCCCTCCGACTCGGTCCCGTCGCAGCTGTCCCCTTCGCCTGATTTCGACCCGCGGAGGGAAGGGGAGCCCCCCTCGCTGCCGGGCCCGACCCCTCCGGCTGCCTGGATTTCCTCAATGAAGAGCTCTCGCCGGATACGTGACCTGGAAGAGAGGCTGGACGTCAATCACTGTTTGTTAAAAGTGAATTCAAACACATTTTAAATTTGTGCTAATGTCCAGTAGCCTACCAATGCTATTTCACATGATATGTTAGCGGTTAAGCTAGCAGACGTTCATTATATTGTTTGGTTAAAGGCTTTTGGTGTGTGTATTTTGTAAATCATGGAGGTGTTAAACGACAAATAACATATGATGCTAAATTCCGTTCTACGCTCACGACCGTCCTCAAAACGCTGACCTGTAATTATGAAACCAGTTGATAACGGTGCTGGTCTTCAGGTTGAGCTGCGAGGCCAGCTCCTCAATGGTCTTGGGTGAGGGATACGGTTTTTGTTGGTAAGCCCTTTTCAGGGCCTCCTTTTCTTCGGGGCCTAGTACCACTCTGGGCTTCTTCAGGTGCTGCTGCGGCCCCGGACTCTGAGAGCCCTGCACGTAGTCTGGCCCCACTAGGCCACCGTCCACAGAATGGCCGTCGCTCAAGGAGCTCAGCCTCCTCTTCATGTAGGCTGTGTAGACACAAAAACATTGAGGCATTTAGTGAAAACACAAGTACGGAAAATATTCATGGAGAAATTTGATTTAAAACTAATCAAACTGTGTTGTCATGGGCGCTAGGTATGCTCAACTGACACTAGGTGGTGCTATTGTACTTCCCGCAAAATGTAACAATGAAGCCCTGTCCGACACGAATGTAAGCTCGCTTTACTTCAGGCACCAGCGGCAGAAAATGAACAGTTCACGGCGGCTTCACATTAGTTTGACATTTTGTCCACCCTGATACACATATTAGTAGTGCAGCAGCAGCGGTGAGGCCCTCAGAGCAAGGTTAGAGCGCTCTTTTAAAAAAAAAAAAAAAAGAAAAGAAAAAAAAAGCAAGCTTGCGGGCTGCGAGCGCAAAGGTGAGGGGCCAAACACAGTTGCTGGAGAGGAGATTCGTGTCTTTCCTCGTGGTAATGCTCTGGGTCAGGTCGATTTGCCTGTTGCTACTGGGATGCTTTACTTTGGGGGTCAGTAAACCCAAATGAAGTGGAAAGGAGAGTGACCCCCAAAAATGCAGTGTACAAACACAATATTGAATTACTTTTCTTCAGTTTAGTGATATTTAAATCAAAGCATTCCTCCAATAAAAGCACATCAATTGTGTGGTGAGGGGGGGTCACCCTGATCGCCGCTGATCACGTCACGTCGGCCAAAAAAGCAACGCTGCGTGATAAAGGCTCCCAACAAAGATTAAAAATACAACTTTATAGACTGATGATTATTACGATGATGACAATGATGAAGAGGAGTGCTGATGACTGTGAGTAAGCAGGCCCGCGGCGGTCCCCTAGCTGTCACATCTAATACAGTACGTGATGCCTGGCGTCCTGATTGCTACTGACATCACACCAAGACGACTGTGATCCACACAACATGCTCGGCCGTCCTACACAAAAGATATCGTCCGTGCAGAAAAAAAAAGGGGCTTTCATCTGCATGTTTTTATCAAATAAACGCATGTTTGAGCACGTGGTTATGAAATCTGAAGCCCTCCCAGCCTTGAGTTGTTTTTTTTTTTTTTTTTTCATACACACCTTTCTTCTCCAGTCGCTTCATGTCCATGAGTTTCTCCACACTGTGCGGGTCCTGGAGCCAAAGCTGCATCCGGACAAAGGGCTCCCTGCCCTTCAGGCTGAGCTTGTGCCACGGTTTGGGCCTGGCCAGCAGGTCTGAGACAGAACCCTGTGTCAGACCCAGGATCGTCTCCCCAAACAGACGCTGGCCTGGTTGGGATAGATGATGGCCTTTGTTAGAGAGGGGCAGTGATTTAAAAGATGAATTTGGGATGAAAAAGCTCTGCTGTGAAAAAATTGTGACCATTTAAGAATAATCTGGAGATAGCAATAATAATAAATTAAATAAATGAATAATAAAGATGCTTTCGCGATGTCTCACCGAGGTTATTGTCTGTCAGCACCTCCTTCACCTTCTTGGTAATAGCGTACGTATCGAGCTCGGGAGACATCGCAACCATCTCCTGAATGCTCAGACCCGAGTGGCCGGGTATAGGCAGCGGCGTTCCGGGCTGGGAGTCTCCGCACGAAGGCTCGTCGGAGGCCGTCTTGAGCCCGGACGACTGCGACGTGAGCAGATCGCCGGCGAGGCCGTTGACGGATTCTTCGGCCGAGCTGAGCGGCGACTCCGGAGCGGGGCTGCAGCTCGCTGATGTTTTGGGAGTACCTTCTGTTTGCGGAGACACAAAGACCGTGCGGGTCAGGAGAAATCTTTTTTCCCCCACGCACGGGATTTAATTCCTATTTAAGGAACGGCAAAGGTGTTTAAGTTGAGTTTGACGCTTTTTTGGCTCGCTGCTCTTTCTTTCTTTCTTTCATCCCCCCCTGCCCCTCCCCTCCTGTCTCTGCCTGTGTAGTGCTGCTGTGCAGCTCAGCAGGCTGGAAGAGAGCAGTCATGAGGAGCTGTCAGTGTACATTAGCTGCTGTTTACACCCCCAGAGAGAAACAGAGACACGCACACGCATGCACACGCAGAGCTGCCATCTGGCGCCGCAACACTAACTTGTCTATGACATGACGAACCAGCAGCTTGCTGGCTGACACTGCCACTGCATAGTGGATGGATGGGGGGGAGGGTATGGGAGAATGCGAGGTCAGATCGGGCGAGAGAGAGCCAGGGATGGAAGATTGACTGATTGACAGATGGACAGTAGCAACTTGCCGAGAGCTCTAATCAGGGCTTTCTGAGTAAAGCGCTTGTGTGAATCATAGATGTGTGCTGCTGCTGCTGCTGCTGTTGCGGCGGGGATTTGTGTACCTTGGTTGTGAGCTTGCTGGATATGTGCGTTTTGCCCCTGGTCTCCATTGAGCCACGGCTGCATGCGCAGGTACGGCTCCCGGTTCCTCTGGTTCAACTTGTTCCACGGCTTGTTTCGAGACAGACTGTCGCTCAGTATTCCCTAAAGCGCGGAGCGAGGGGAACACGTCAGACGTGCGACCGCTGAGGGAAAGCACCCCCCCCAACCCTACGTACCTCTTTGGAGTCTTCCTGGTTGTGGTTCTCATCTCCGGCTGAAGTCCTACGAGGGTCCGTGTGCATGCTGCTCCACCACTGCTCTCTCCAGTAACCCACCCCTCCCGCCGCAGTCCCGGAGCGTAGCGAGCCCTCGGAGCTCCGAGCTTGCTTGAGAGCGCCGTCCGATGACATGTCGATGCCCGAAGAGGGCCTGCTCTCCCTCTTGATGCCGGAACTGAAGTCCAGCACTGGCGACGGGGAGGAGGGGGAGGACAAGAGCGAGCTGGGAGGCTTCTTGAGGGAGAGAGCCAGGGGATTGTAAGGGGGGAGGGGAGCGGTGAGCGGCGAGCTCATGAGGTCCCTCTGAGACATCAGGGAGGATGAGGACGATGAGGCTTTAAGGATGGGTTCCAGCGCAGCCTGCTGGGCCTCCATCTCCCGGCGAGCTTGCTCCAGGATGGAGCGGATGGCCTCGTCCGACCCGCTGCCCCCGCCGCCCCCCAGCCCGCTTCCGCCCCCTCCTTTCAGGCCTACGTAGGAGGGCTGCGCATGCGACAAATCTGGTGATAGGGTGGAATGGAGGGGGAAAAAAAAATGTCAAGGGGATACGGAAACATCTCCAGACTTGACAGGGGAAAAAAAAGACTAAGATTTACACTCACCGGCTTTCTGCACCTGCAGCTCTCTTTTGGCCTGCTCCAGAATGGACTTGATGGCCTCGTCTGAACCGGCATCTTGAGAGCGGACGCGAGCTGTGATGTTCCCTGAAAGCAAGGAAAGACAAAGCGAGACATGAACACAAGAAGGGAAACCAACTATTTGGAGGCAAACAAAATAATGGATCATTTCTTTCTAATAATAAACCTTTCCACAGAACATTCCGGCTCAACTACACCGTCGGTTCCTTTGGAGCCCGCCACACATGCAAACGCACTACGGGGCTTCTGCACATGCTGGCTTTTTTTTTTTTATTGGCGTGGCGACCGTGGCGGCGCATTTAAGCCCGCCAATGATCGCCAAAGCACATCACCCTTGACACAAACATGCCACACGGACAGAACGTGCTGGAATCTGCGTGTGAAGGGGGACAGACCTGTGTGTGAAGCTGTATTGGAGAGGGCTCTCCGCTTCGGAGCATCCTGAAACACTCGGCTAAGCTGGGGCTGGCCTGAGCCCTCTGTTAAAAACAATATACCACACACTATGTTAAAGCACTTGTGGGTTTATTTTTCTAACAGCTACGCTATTGTATGAACTTCCCTAATAAGTAAATGCAATGCGGAGGGGGCGGTAGGGGGGGGGGGGGTACTTTTTTATCCAGCGCACATTAGAGTGCTAGGAAATGTATTGATCCACATCATGTGCAGCCCCGGCAGGAATCCAAGCTCTGCTTCTCGCAGCGATATTTAACTACTAGCGCAGGAGAGTGAGATGTAATGACAAAGTGTCGGAGGCCCAAAGTCTCTTCGAGACGTGGTGGTCAACTCCACCGCATTTTGCGGACCGCCGAGAGCATCTTCCATCAGAAATGTCCCGATGCGTGAACAAAAGCAGGCCCGGGCTAATCGAATCTACCCGCATTTAGCAGTAGCTCGGCCTTCTTGCGAGTTCCCACCGATCGATGCTATTGATGTGTGAAAGGTTTCTGTATTGACCGAAACGGCGAGGAGAGGCTCTTGGGATGTCTGTGTGTGTCTTAAGAAGTCGTTCAGGACACACAGATGTGGCGCAGGACGGGAGGGAGGAAGAAATATATGAAGACTAGGTCCTATTGACAAGCTGATCAATAGCCGTGTGCAGGGCCCGCTCCACGGAAGGCGCACACGCATGCTTGACACACACATACCGCACTCCAGGCGCAGACGCGGGCGGACGGGCGGGCGCTCACCTCGCTGCCGTCCCTGGATGCTGCGAAGCGCCAGGATGTTCTGCTCGTCGGCCAGGAACTGCCTCATCTTGTGGAAGGGCTCCTTGCCGCGGATGGTGAGTTTGTTCCACGGTTTGGGCCGGGCCAGGATCTCGCTGACGGAGCCCTGGGAGAGGCCCAGCACGTAGTGGCCGAAGACGCGCTGGCCGATGTTGTGCTTGATCAGCTGCTCTTTCACCTGCCGGGCGATCTCGGCCGTGTCCATGTCCTCGCCGTCCAAAACGCTCCCCGTGGTGGCGTCCGAGTGGCTCGGGGACGGCGACGGGGCGCTGCCGGCCGTGCTGCTCCCGTTAACGGGGGCCATGTCCGGGCTGGCCGGGGGCGGCTGGGGGCTGCTGGCCGCCAGGGGGACGGCGGCCGACGCGCAGCCCGGGGTGGAGGTAGGGATGGAGCTGAGGGTCGGAGTGAAAGGGGTGAACAGAAGAGCCCCGCCGGGGATCCCGGACGACTCTTGCAAGGCTTTGGAGTAGAAGGTCTGCAGCAGCTGCCGCTGGATCAACGAGTTCAAAGCCATCTTGCCACCCACCAGCGGGAAGACCGGGGAGTAGAAGTCCTGGCCAATGCCCGTGGGAGTGAAGGGGTGCGCTTCCCCGCTGCTGCTGCTGCTGGTGGTGGTGGTCGCGGTGGCCGTGTTGAGGGCATCCGTGAGAGTGCGAGACAGGGAAGGCTGCGAGGAGGAAGGGAAAGGAGGAGGGGGCGACGAAGAGGGCTCGCCGCTTTCCTCCTTAGGTGTCGACTCTTCTGTCCCTTTCCGCCCGGCTGGCCCTACAAGAAAGGTCAAACACACCATGCATTATGGGGGGAGTCAACAAAAAAGGGATTCCAAAAAAAAACAGAGACCAAACACAAAATTAACTTAAGTCGTTTCCGAATTTGCCTTTTTTGCCAACCCCCCCGAGACAAAATGCCCATGCATTTGTGATTTCAACCTTTCTTGTAAGTCACAGCCTGGAAGGGGGGAAAAAAAAAATCAGGACAACCAAAACAATCGACAGCGTGCCGTCGAGGCGGACTCCCACGGCCCGACTTTCCAGTTCCTCGTGTGGACGCAAGTGGTCAAAAGACGTCGTCCTCCGTGCCGAGCGGTGATCCTTAACGCTCCATTGTCCCAGATGCGGCGGCAAGTCCTTATTTTATTAAATATATCCAGGTCGGGGGAGTCTGAAAACAATATTTATGGCTGAACAGAATACAAATAGTGTGGGCAGGTCTTCACACTCGCGGTGAAGGTTGAAGTTTTCCAACAGACTCCATTTTCACATTCATCAAAACAAATATATGAAAGCAACTCGTGCCCCCCCCCCCCCCCCTCCCCTCCCACCCCTGATCTTTTTAACTATAAGAATCCATCTGGATGATAGGCGCGGCGAGTAATATTATTCAAATGCATAACCATTGAGACTTAACATGATTGAGCGAGACAGTAGGCTCCCCTTACTGTGAATGTTAATCAATTCAGAGCTGCTCAGCTATTCAAGCCTAAAGCTATGACATTTCAAACCCATAAACACTGTTGCGCTCGTCCTGATGCAAGGCGGGGGCCATAGTATGCTGTCCTCATTTTTGGTGTTGTGCAACTTTTATTTGCTCTTTAGGTTGACCTACTGGTTTGAATAAACGCGCTCGACTTGTCTTGGTGCGTGGGCTCGATGAAACCTCATTTGGTTGACATGTTTGAAAACAAAAAGCTTGTGTTCAGTATTCTCAGAGAAAAAACAACAAAAAAAAGCAGGGAGTTTTTTTTTTTTAGCATATCACAGCCTTACCCGGAGACTTCAAGTCGCATCCACCATTACTGTAATGGCAGGTCGAGATCTTCCTGAACTTACCGCTGAGCTCGGCGTTGGCTATGCGCAGCGCGGCGCTCTCCGATTGAAGACTACGATTCCTCTCCAGCAACAGCACCTCCAGAGGTTTGGATGAATCCTGATGACGGATGGGAGAGCGCAGAGTAAAAATACATTTTTTTTCCCAACTGAAAAGCTCATAATTACTATACTTGTTCAATTATCAAATCATTCTATGTCCTAATTATGGAACAAAGACCAAGGGAGTAATGTCATTACGAGACACTTTTTTTTTTTTTACCTGCACGGAATCTGATGTTCCAAACTCGACTGACTTCAGAATACTGAGGACAGAGACAAAACGTATTGTACTAAAAACGATAAGGCAAAAAAATGGGCTTGAAACGAGGTCATGCTTTTGTACCGCCGCACGGACCGCTGACGCTTCTGAAGCTCCTTACCCCAACTCCTTCTTCACCTCCTCATAGTCTGCTTGCTTCTCGAGTTTCTCTTCCAGTTCCTGTGGATGGCAAAAGATTTCACGAATGCTGACACTAACTCAGCCCACACAAGACTTCTTCTCTACCTTGAGAACGGCCGTCTTGCTGCTGAGCTGCTGCTCCAGCTGTGTGATCTGGCTGCTGGTGGTCTCTCGTAGTTTGGTCAGGCTGGCCTGCAGTCTCTGGACGTCTTCCACCAGCTGTGCGCTCTCCCTTTCTTTGGCCCTGAGCTCCGCCTCCAGACTTGTGTGGGATGCCACCTCCACAGTTTGCTCCTGCACACCATGAAGCGCAACCACATCATGAGGTGACGGCAAGCCGAATGAGATCATGTGCGTGTTTATACATAAACACAATATCGTAAAAATAAATCAAATTAAAAATTACAGCCTATTAAATTAAATTAATCTATTTATTGATTTTTTTCTTAATTTAAATTAAATGCCAGTTTTAAGTATTACTTTTAATTACATTATTAAAATTGACACTTCACGTCGGGTGTTTACTTTTGGGATTATTTGACATCTACCAATGTGACCCGATAGAATCAATAATGAGGACAGCCATTCTTCAAATGGTCCTCTTGTTCATTTAGTCGACGACCTTGGAGGTCCCGTGACAACGGTAATCAATAAACGGCCGCTGCGATCAGACGACCGCTTCTGAAGTAAAAGGCCATGCTGATCTTTAGTTCTTCGATGTATTCTGTCAGCCGCGTGGGTAAATCAGCGAGGAGACGAAAGGGTGTTACCGCGTCGGGGTCGGCCTTGCCGGTCGGGCTGGCGGCCTGCTGGGATTGGTTATTCAAGGACAGCTGCTCCCGCAGTGACTCAGCCTCTCTTTGCGCCACCTCAGCTCGCTGCAAGGAGAAAGAGAAAAGACGCAGTTCTTACGGTCAAACACCATTAATCTCATGTTTATGCAGCTCAAATCTGAATTAATGTCTTGTCTTTGTGCGTACATTTCCTCAAACCAGTCTCGGTTTTCTCGCTAGCCTTCAGGAAGACTGAAAAACTTCAACGTGTGTGGGGCTATGATTTCATGGAGGCGGAGCTAATGTCAATGGAATAATTTTTTGTCAAAAAACTGGAAAATCGCCACATTTCAATACGTTGTGGAGACAAAGTCCCATTCCTCCCAGCGTAAACATCTTCACGCCACAGGGAGGAAGGCTTTTTCCTTCGGTTCAATAAAGTGAAATATTCCATCGTGTCGGAAAATTGAGATGACACCCGCTGCCTGTTTTAACGGCCAAACTGCCATGCTCCAGTCGGAAATCATCAGTAACACGGGGTAAACACGCCATCATTAGGCGTTACAGGCGGCCGATTCCACGGCGTTCCTAATTGCAACCACATTGGGAGACGCTATTGACAGGGCGGGGAGCCGGACGGCCTCGTCGCCAGAGCAAAATGCTGTTTGCCATTTTCTCCTTATAAAAGCGTATAAAAAGTCTGTGGCTGAGCTGGAGGCCATGCTGTCATCCTCAGTAAACCTCAAATCAGAAGTGTGAACGGTGCACGTTTGTGTGTGTGGGTGTGTGTGTGAGCGCGCGCACACGTGGCATTATCGTCGAGAGTGCTAACCTTTAGGCTAATATTAACATTACATGCCCATGCTAACCCTTTAGCCACAAATCATACTGGCGGGCTAATAATGAAAGTTAACAACAATGACATTAACAGATACCACGGGAATATTTACAGCACAAGGGCAGAGGGCGTGCTAAGGGGCCCGTTTCACATGGACGGGGTTAGTGGCGCTGTCATAAATTAAAAACAAACAAGAAGCAAGTAACAAGTAAATATAGCCTACATTTAAAATGGAGCTAAAATGAAATTTACGTACACCTGCTCATAATAACGTTATTGGATGCCGATAAAAAATATATTTAAAAAAAAAAATATATATATATAAAACCTATTTTTTTATGAGTAGTGTTTGAATTTTGGCTTATTCCTTATATAGAAGACAATCATTAGGTTCAAATTAAAATACTGCATTCTGATTGGTTAGCGGGTCAGTGCGTTTACCTGATTGGCTCTTTCAAGGTCTGTCATCACCATCTCGATCTCGTCCGCCCTGAGGAAGACATTCGGTTACTGCGCACGGCAAAAACCACGACGGCGGATGTGACACGTTCAATGACATGCGCAAACAGACAAAAAAATAAAACAAAGCCAGATAAAAAGTCATAGCGTGCCAATAAACTCACAGTGAGGAGTCCATTAAGCTAGCGTCTAAATTTCACCTTAATCCACCCATTGTGAACTCCATAACCCGAGCAGCTTGTATGTGTGCGTGCAGTTAAGCGTGTGTTTCTATGCGCACATGTAAGCCCCCCCCCTAAAACCCCCGGCCGGCCACACTAAAACAGAGGGATAACATTAATAGAGCTCTAAGTCCTAATACAGCAGACTAATCTGCTATGAAGCTGTGAGATTGTGTCTGACTAATGGTCTGCATGGAGGCCACGGTTCACCTCTCGCTTGCAAAAAAAAAAAACGGCAGAAGTCCCGAAAGCTGCTTCTTTATTATCAATTGGAACCAAATGATGAGCTTTCGTCGGGCTCCGATGATAATTACCGTAACCTCGTTCATTCATAAAACTCGATTTACTCAAAATACAGGCTTAATATATGTCCGAGTGTGCGTCGGTTGCGTAAGCGGCAAACAACCAGCCACCATTAAGCGCTGAGGTCTTCAAAGACCCACGCAAGCTTTTTATATTTGTGTGCCGCACTATGAGAAACGTCCCGTAAGGCTTTCGAATCACTCATTTGAACGTGTTAAACAAAACAGACAAAGTTGATATTAGGTCAACAATGTGCCAAAGGCAAAAAAAGTCAGATGAGGGTAGGAGAGCTTTTCACTCCGCTTTTATTCTTTCCCGAAGAGTTAAAAGGATCCGGCGCGCATTTGGGCAACATAATAGTCCCACTACCTCACCAGCTTTTATCCTGTCTTAAGCTATAGCGTGCACGCCCGAGCGTTGTCACGCACGCGCACAAATGTGAGGTCAGAGAGCCAACAAGCCAGAAAAGCTCGTAATGGAGAGCGTTTATGGATATCGTAATGCAACCCAAATACAGCCAAGCGCGCCCGCTCCAAATGTGATCATTTAATCAAAGTACAGATGCACAAAGTCTTCTTAAATAACCTTTGGATTTGGCTTTATTTGGGAATTATAAAGGCAAAGCTAGAGGCTGAGGGCCAAAAGCAGATCACAGGGAAAGGATTTTCGCCGTATTCTGACAGTCGGACGGACGGCCGGGCGGGCGAGCGAGGGAAGGGAAAAGCTAGCTATGAGGTGACGCATGCTTGCACCCAAAACGTTGGAAATGGGGGGGGCGGGGGGAGTGGTTTGCTTTATAAGGCCAAGATTTATGAAGGCTACGTTTTAGACGGAGTAGCCACATGGAGGCGCTAGAGAGCACGTTGAAAAGGGACATGAAAGCATTTGGGATGCACCCGGTGACATCAGTGAGCACTTTTGAAAAAGGCCCAGAGCCTTTAAGCTGTTACTGTACTTCCGCCTTCCCATCCCCCCCCCCCTCTCTCTCTTTCTCGCTCTCTTCCATCCTACTGTATGTCTGCCGCTCAACCTTTTTCTTCAACTCTTTCACTTTCCTGCTCTCTTGGCCACCCCCAGCCCTTGTGCCAGCAGGATATTCCCCGATTTAGATTTTCATTTCCCTCCTCGATCACACTCTGATCCCTCCTTCCTCGCAGCAGACCCCCGGCTTGCTTTTCCTTTTTTTTTCCCTCTCTTTTTTTAATTGCCTCACAAATTTCATCACTCCATTCCCTTTTCTTTCTCCACACTGTGTTTTCACAGTGCGTTCGTTACCTTGGGGATTTCAAGGAGGCTTAAAAGGAAAGCTAGCTTCTTGTGAGAGTGTGTGCGTGTACCTTTTGGCCCACTTCAGAGTTGTGTGTGTGTGTGTGTGTATTGGATATGCAAACAGGAAATATGTCCAAAGTGCTCCCTAATCACCAACAATTTAGTTTTTCCTCAAATGGACCCTCAAGCCTTTACACAGATTAAACTTCACACGCACACACACAGCAGCGCCCTGCAGGGTCGTGGATCAATACATCATTAATCTTTTATAGTGACTAAACGGGTAAAATGCAGCCAGGCAGACCGTCAAAGTGAACACAGAAAGGCTGCTGGAGTTCACACAGTCCCCAGCAACGCAACATCGAACAAATTCGAAGAACGTGCGTGTGTGTGTGTGTGTGTTTTAAAGGCAGATTACCCAAATGCACCAAGAGGATGGGAGATTTGTCACGCAATGGCCTCCTTAGCGGCAAGTTCAGAGTAAGCGTGCGTGCGTGTGTGAAAACGTGCACGTAAGTACGATTTTTTTTTCGTGAAGCAGTCAAAGGGTTAAAAGTTGTGTTCAGCCAAACCCTGGCGATTTGCTCAGCCAAGCAGTAAACGGAGAGGGGGGGGGGACTCCAAGGACTGGGAGGGTGCAGGGTTAGAGAAGGTTTGTGTGTGCTTTAAAGCGTTGCATTAAAATTTCAGATCACAGCACGCCACATAGTCAAGGACCCTGACTGCCTCGGGCTCACGAGCGAGCGCGTGTGCGTGCGTGCGTGTGTTTAAATGCGTACATGAGCGTGCGTAGGGATGTGGGCAGGCATGTGTTTATTAGCCTATGCAAGCAAATGGGGGCCTTTCTACATAAAAATGTTTTCTTGCCACATAAAAGGGGCAAAAAAAAAAATAAGAGAGTGCAATCTGGCCGCAGGGCGAGAGAAAATGCAAAAGGGGGGGGCGAGTGCGGATAGTCTATAGACGCTATTGATTGGCACCGTTGCACGGTGCAATCTTCCTGTTGACTTTGCTCTCATAAACAGATAAAAGATAGTGTTTGAGTGAGGGAGAAGTAGGAGGAAAAAAAGTAGTGCGAGGTTGAGGGAAGTCGGATCGATCTGTTTGTAACAGCCAGTCAATTTAACAACTCTCTTAATGGACAGACTCGGTGAATTTGGGCCAAGGCGCTACGGGGAGAGAGATGGATAGAAAGGAAAAAAGATGAGTTTATAATCTGTTGAGTTTTATGCATTGAGCGGAATCAGAAAGTATGTTTGACGAGGGGGGGGCAATTTGGAACGTGAGGGAACGTGGCGGCGAATGTCAAAGTGGCGCTTGACAAAAGTGGAGTGCTGACAAGCAAAAGCTTCTGTTTTCATCTTTGCCACGGCGAGAAAGATCGATATTGATGGATTGTCGCTTCTCCGCGACCGGAGTTACCTGAACTCGCAAGTCCCTTGTCAGTCACAACCTCCATGAATCATGAGGCCTTTATGTTGTTTTTTAAATAGATGAACATTGGGTGCTTGGGAGAGTTCTTGAGATGTGTTGTGGAAATCGACTCTGATCTGATTTTTTTTAATTATGCCGGGGGAATCCTGAGCAATTTCCCCGTCAATGAAGAAAAAAAAAAAAGGGAAAATCAAAAACGCCGTCCAAAATTCTTTTTTTGTGGATGCTGCTGAAATAGCGTAACAAGAACGGCATGGCTGTTCCGTATTGTAATGTGATTACGCTTCAACCTCACCCCCTCCCTTTCTGTGTTTTTTCAAAATCATCTAAAAAGACAGGATTGGGGACATGACATGATCAAATTAAAATCACACTCTTTCAATAAATCCACTTTTTGATCACCATGCCAAATTCTAACCGATTTAGATATTTGTGTTCACATCTGTGCTCGCAGGCCACGCCCCCCCCATTACTCACCCCCTCCCTCTCCAGATACCCTTTGGGAGAAGGCATTTCAGTCAGTATTTACAACGCCGGGGCAATGGCGGGATTTTGAGCCTTGTGGGAGACAATCCAACTCTTTCCGGGCAAAGAGGTTCACTCAACAGGATGATTATATGGAGGATGGCGGGGACACGTACTTTGCTGAGGATTCCTCGTCGTACTTGGTCTTCAAATCAAAGAGCTCGGCCTGAGTTGTTTCAAGTGCTGCGAAAAAAAAAACATTGTCGGTGAAAACTCTTTCAACTAACATTTTCTCATTCCTTATTACCTGTCTGGAGGGACTGGGCCTTGTGCTCGGCCTCTTCCAACCGTGACGACATGGAGTCTTGGCTCTCCTGGAGTTTCCTACCGAGGCAGACGAGAGTCACGTTAGAGTCACGGCGACGTGGCGTCAAAAAATCCCACAGTTCATTCACACTTTAACCATTCTCCATTTTCCCACCATTTCTCAACCCCCCCCCCCGACTAAAAATCCCTCCAACGCAACCCACTCCTCATTAGGCCGCCCTATTAGGCAGGAATGTCTAGCCACCGGGGCACTCGGCACCCCGGGGGCGGGGCCGAGGAAGCGGGGCGGGGAGGCGCGGGCCTACAAAAACCACAAGGATAAAATAGATTCATTCTTAGCATATAAAAAGTTAGTCTCTGCTGAGAAATTGCCGCCGCGTGTAAAAACATCAATAATCTAGCACAAAGAGTGTCTTTATGGCACTCTTTGATGCCCCCACCCTCCCTTCTCCGCCGAGCCGTCTCTCCTGTCATCTCCATTTTTTTTTTCCCTTGCCCTCAATTTCATCCTTTCATCTCTCCACTTCTCTCATTCCTTGAAGAAAGCTACGTATCGGAGGTGCCATCCATTTTCTGCCCAACCCCCCCCCCCACCCTCTGGCGGGCAGGAAGTGGGCCCTCAGACAGGAAGGGGGCTATAAAACACTGACGTACAGGAAATGCAAACGGGACAGCTCATCGTTGTCCTAAAAATCGGGCTCATAATAAACAAGGGCAGTCTGTCGTGATCAGAGCGAGGAGGTAAAAGTAAGACGATGGCAACGGCAGCTCACCTGAAAGAAACTTCCATCGCTTAAAAAGATGCGAGATTACAATTCCAAATCAAAACACTGTCGTATTTGTTAACAAATATTTCCTCGGGCGCTTTAGTTTTTTTTTTTTGGTGTGTGTGTATCAAATTAGAGACTTTTCAAAGTGTTCCAAAGAACACAATTGTGTCCCTTTGAACTTAAATAGCACAAACCAAGATAACCTCATTTAACACACGCTTTTGACATATTTGACTTAATTTGGCATCACAAGATAACATTTTACATTGAGAAAACATCTGGCAGCTTTTTTTTTTTTTTTTTAATCATTTATTACTGCCAGCTTGTGTTTCGGACATATATAAATTATTTTTTATTTTTTTTTAATTCCGAATGGGTTTTTATTAAACGAGGAAGTGGCCCATTACGATTAATTATGAATGCTAATCTCAAGCATATCAAATCAAGTTATTTCGAGGGTTTCATTCCACTCCCGGAGCCAATAAAAGGACCCGTGTGTAACATTAAATCCAGACGGGATGGTTGGAGTAGTTCGCGGTGAAGACAGAAAATAGCAGTCTGAGGTGGCTGATTCCAATCAAGGTAAGTGGCACAGCCATGGGAGAAATCAGCCATTGTTTTACTTTCCAATCCGACATTCATCTAAAAAGAGCCCAACGCAACACCAAAACGGGTTGATTAAACTGATGACGAGCGAAAAATGAAATGAGCCGCAGTGCAAAATCGAATTAAAATATCACATGGTCATCCGGGATTCAAATCTCAAAACACACACCTCTCCTTCTCTGCATAGTCGTTGTGCAACTGGAGCTGCGTTTCTTGTGCCAGGTTCTCTGCTTGGTTCTTCAGCGACTGCTCGTATTCGCGGATTTTTTCCTTCAAGGCCTTGATGGTCACCTCTGCGGGAGGGCGAGAAGAACGGGTCAGCTGATGTAGTTTGACAGGCAATGTAGAAAATTGGGTTGGGGGGGGGAAACTAATATATGTTTTTATAATTCCAGCCAAAATTTAAACAGATCACGCAACTGCGTGACTCCCTTTTGGTGTGCCTGCCTTGGCCACCTGGGGGCAGTGTCATGAATAGAGCCAGCTATACAGTGACATGAGACACCTCAGCTCCTAATAGTAATTTGCTGAGGATAAAGAATCTATTGCAAATCTGGTGACGGCTAACTTTCAAAAATATCAACACAACACAACAAACCACTGCACATTTCTATATGCGTTTGTCCTCCCGCCCATCCAAAACAAACGGAGGGCACACGCGTGTTCTCCAAGAGCAGACACGCCGTATTCATTAGGACTGCATTAGTGCCGCAACCCGCTGACGGCCGGGCTCGGCACGGGGCGGCCCGGAAATAAATCTAACACATAACTGGAGTAATAAATAGGCCTCTTGTGTATGTGTGTGGATTTCTCCGAGAAAGATATAAATGCCCGGGACGGTGATAAAGAGCATTGCAGCCTTTGACTGAGGGCTCTTAGCACGCATGTGTGTGTGTGTGTGTTGGTGCGCGCGTGCCTGTGATTTAAACTCCGGTCTCACTACTCTGACACATAATCAATAGAGGAGAGTCCCCTCAGAGCCCTCTTAGCCCTTAACTGCTTAACTGAACTTTAAACATTTAGGTTGCAAGGATCAATGGCCCCTGCGCCATTTGTATGTGTGTGTGCGTGTGTTTAACAGGAGTGGGAGTTCCACGGCCCGTTTTGGGGTTTAAATATCCCCCCATCTATTGAGGCGGGAAGGAGGGATAAAGGATGAGGGAACAGAAAAATCAATGGCAGAATGGAACCCTGCCGTTATCGAGCTGCTCCAATTAACCCTCGCTGTGAAAAAGGGAGATTCCAAAACATTCCCTGCGCCCTCCAGCCCCTCCCTCACTCCCTCCCCTCCTCCTCCCCCAGACTTGAAATTAAACCACTTTTACAAGTCCTTCTCGCTCATCTCCGCCTTTGTCACTTTTTCCATCTTTCTTTACCCCGAGGTAGCCTGTCGTTTTTTATTCATGAAAATGTGCCACATGTTCTTTCCCCCTGAAAACCTAATTGGAAGAGTAAAACCTTGTACATTTTGTGCTTTCAATAATGCACGAGGCGTTCAAATATTTCCAAATGTGGATTAAAAATGTCTGCCGCGCAGGTTTCTCTCCGCTGTGAAACGATCATCAACCTAAGTTGCGAGCGCTAATGCAAAAGGAACACTTGATTCTATTCACATTAGCGCCGCGTCGACTCGTCGGGCCATCTATTTTTAATTATGATTGCAACCATTTCCAAATCACACTCAAGATTTATAACGACGCAATTCAAAGTGGCACACGGCTCTTGAGTTGCTTGTGATGTCAGGATGGATTATTTATTTCAAAATCTGATTAACAGGCTCCCTGGTGATACTTTTGCCTTTCATCATCTTCATGTGTTGTGAAAGGCAATATTGCCCCGCCCCCTTCCCTTACTGTCTTTAATGCTTGCAGGTTAACGGTTGATAGCAATAGCCGAAATAAAATAAAAGTTGGGACGCATGAACATGAGAAGATCCATAGGAAGACATTTTTACACTGTAGCAATTCTAACCTTGATTTTTGACCTCTGCAAACTCTTTGTTGTAGTCCTCCAGCGTCTCCCGAAGTTTGGTGTTCTCCGTCTCAATGTCGTGCATCCTCTGGAGCTTCAGCTGCAGCTGCTGAGCCAGCTCCAGCACAGGTACGGGATCTGCCACAGGAGCAGGCGCACACCATTTAACACCCGGCGCAAAACAGATTACAACAACGGCAAAAAGCGCATTCAGCGGGCCTCGGGAGAACTAACGTTTGCCCCCCCCTTTGCCCCCCGCTGAAGTGTCCTTGAGCAAGGCGATGAATCTCTAACGGCTGCGGGAACATTATTTCGGCGCTGACCGTGACCTCTGCCCGTCCTCCGGAGAACCGCCGGTGCCATCAAGGACAAAATAATACCGCTAGCGTTATAATAGTGGTGGCGGGCTAACAAGTGACTGCAACAGTAAACGTGTAAATTGAGGGGTGGTAATAAGTACAAGAAGTGAAATGTGATTAAAATCTAAATAAATGTAAATTTAATTAAACTGTACATTCAAACAACAATTACCAATCAGTCTCAAGCCTGGCCTGTTGAGTGGCGTGGGTGTCAGCTAATGAGAGTGTAGCGCTAGCTAGCGTGTTGAGTTACTCCGGGTGAGTTGTGGCCACCGGCGGCTCGTGAATTAATGCGCTTATTACGTGTTGTTTTATTACCGTTTGCTCAACGAAGGGACTGACAGTAGACCGGCGGCTGTGTCTATTTTTTGAGTCATTAGAATGCGTTTGAAAAGCCCATGCTAGGCTATTTTAAATTAGCCAACATCGTTATCATCCGTGTTAGTGATTGTGTACCCGCTGTTGTCTCTGCGAAGCTCCGAGGCACCCGTTTCGCTTGAACCTTTGATTTAGTAATCATATTATTCACGTTATTCAAATAATCAGCGTACGTAGCTCTAGTTCCATCTCATTTTCTCTCGTTGGGACTTTTAGCTTATTGCCGCGCGCAACGTATAACTGTTTAAATGAAATTTGGAACAAACCTACATGAATACATCATCCTGACTGAATGACACAGCGGCAAATTTACGATCAAGCGTGACTGCGCTCGTGTCGCCATCGAGCGGCTAGCCGCTAGCGATGCCCACGAACATCAATCTACCACGCAAAAAGCGAGAAAACGGGAGGAGAGGAAGAAAGACAACTTTCTGCAGGCATCTCCCCCAACATGTCTGAATAATACACAGTCAGTGTGATGAAGAGAGCCCTGTCAGTCAGGCCAATCACTTCTGATTGGTGCTCATGGGTGGCAGACTGGTGACAGGCAGCCAAGAGACGCGGGCGACGCTCATCAGCATGCCAGCGAAAAGAGCACTTTGTGTGTGTGCGTGTGCATGCGTGCGTGTGTGTGCGCTGCAGATAAGAGGAACTGACAGCTTACAGCTGGGGGTAAGGGCTGTGTGTGTGTGTGCGCGCCTCGTGTCTGACACAGTTAGATATCTTAACTATGCTAATGAGAGATCAGCGGAGAACGATTGGAGAATTTCATGCTGATTCCGCGCCGTCAAGGTGACACGCCGTGCAGGGCGACGCTACGTGGGCACGCACGTGCACGTGTGATCACGTGAGCTGCTCGCGCAAACAAAAACATGAAGAAGCATAACCAGACACCCCGAATGGAGGAGACTCATATCTCCCTCCGAGTCGGCGCCCTTGAAATGTAACTTTCTCTGTCTTATCAAACTGTTGTCCTTCACATACCCCCCTTCAGATCTACTGTACAGCCAGTTGGAAGCAGTTTGACTTGTGGGCCACTGGTGCTAAACGTTCTCGCCAGACACCTTTAATCTACAGCAGAGCGCACTGGGCTTGACTAACCAGGCCTTGAGCTGATAGAAGACAGAACAAAACACGCTGTTTCCACTTTCAAGACTGCCGCATTAGTCAGGCTGCTGCTGCTGTGCACGCGTGTGTGTGTGTGTGTGTGTGTGTGCATTACATCATTGTCTCGCTGCAAGTTAAGAATAGCCCCCGTCAGTGCCGCCGCTGACTTATTGGGAGCAGTACAATCCAAAGATATTACTGTAGGTCTAACCGTGTGGGAATACCATGACCTCCTTACGCTATAGATGAACTTGACGCCTCGCGTTGCGACATACGTGGCCCCCCTAGGGCCCCCCCCCCTTCGTGGAAGCGGAAACTCTGCTACCGGCGACGGCGCCGCGTGTCCCTCTTCGACCTCGACCGCGCTGACTGCTCATATACGTCGCGGCAGCTCCACAAGCACGAGGACTTTTTTTTTTTTTTTAAGAGCTCTTCAAAGTCAACACCAGTGATGAGATCTCATGTGGACATATTAGGGCGCTGCGGCACGCCTGGATGCACCGCCGAGGAGCACCGGAGGGATGGTGTCATCCCTTTTTTTTCCCTTCCTCATCTGTTGGTGCCGCATGCATGCGTGAAATGGTCGTGACGACATTTTGTAGCTTCCTAACGTGTCGGGATCGACTTAATATAAGAAGACGAGGAGACGGCTTACCTGGGACATCGATTATTTTCTTGTACACGTTTAAGAAGGCGGCCTCTGCTTCTTTACTCCTCTTACTCAAGGCGTCGATCTGTATTGGAAAAAGAGAAATGAAGGGTTAGCAGGTTCGCGACACCTCAGATGTTCGTGTGGTGTGAGATCCAGATCGAGGTTTCCTCCGAGGTGTAGAGTTGAGTTTCTGTTTTCATAAATGTAGTAGTAAACTACTTTCCAATAAAAAATGCAACAATGCCGACTCAGTATTGGCTTAGTTGATGATAACGGCACGTCTGTACTTGTACTTTGAAAGTACAAAAAAGAAAAAAAAAAGTGCCGATACTACAAAACCGACACCGGTATCTGTGGAGATTATTTTCAGGTAAGCAAAGATGACAACACTTTTTAGATAACGGCAAGCTCTGCAAAATGGAGGATGAATTCCAACTGGGGAGCGACAGAGGGGTACTAATGTTTTTGAGCCCCGTCATAATTTTAAAAGACTACCAACAGGGGTGCGTGTGTTTTTTCCTTTTCAAACCCTAACCCCGAACTAAACAGCAGCATCACTTTGATTTAAAATAGTGAATGTCTTGGACCCAGATCTAATTTAACGAACGGTTCTTTGTGTAATTAGACTTGCCCGGCTTGTTATTAGAGAAACAATTTTATTTTTAGGTCACCTCCAAAATCTTTGTCATTCCATGGCACAATAAAATTGAACAATATCGAATATCACACGAGTAAAAGATTACAAATGATAAGTATGCACTACTGGCAGCATTCATGTGACCACGCCTCAAGGGGAAAAACTCAAAAAGGTCACTTAAGCGACCATTTTGGTCGCCATCTCAAGCCCGGACGTCACAAAATGGAAGTCGCCCGCAAAATAATTCAAGTAGGGTTGTGTCTAGGTTGCGGTTATGGACTTTGTCACGTAGCTTTTGCAGCCTTGTCTACCAGGCCTCCAAAGCTCACCAGATTCCGGTTTCCAGTCCCTAATGGCAGCTTAGCGATCGAAACAAACCTGTATCGCTGGGTGGTTTCGTCGCCGCCTGCCCTGACTGCGTGTTGGTATGTTGCGTGTAACCACAGTTGTTGTGTTTCCTTCCCGTGCAGTCGGCTCAGCTGTTCGGGCGGCGATGGACGCGTTCCGTTTGTGTCTGTCTATCTGTCTGTCTGTCCCGAAGCGAGTGCAAGTGTGGTCGTATCCCCCTCCAGCACGCTGACATCATTAAACAGCTGGCTCAGTCTTTCCAGCCACAGCGGGGGCAGATTATTCAGTCGGCTCTTAGCGGCAATACAGCGGCGGATCCATTACCGCCGCGGCCATTAGCACGAGAGGGACGCCGCATGCCTTTCCATCCCCGATATTAATCGAAATGGACAGCAGGAGAATGGATCCCGGAGGGATTAATTCCAAAAATCATACAAGAGACGCTTAATACGCTTGTCGATGGCGAAACAGCGATAGAGAAAGCGAGCCGGCGACACGTCTGAAGTCGAAATGGAGGGGAACAGATGCCAAATAAAGACTTTCAGATGTTGCTACTGTAACTGGGCAGCGCTACAGCTAACTTGCGAGCCTCACGCACTCAGACTAAACAGGCATGTGTTTCTCTTCCAGCTCCGCAAGAAGAAAAAAAAATAGAATGGAGACAAAAGCCTGGAGAAGTCCAAATATTAAGTCTTCACATTCCCGGCCAAACCAGTAGCGTTGTCGATGGGTGGTTAAGAAGTTCTCGCCATTGTAAACAAAGTGGGATACATGTAATTCTGCCTGCGCTCCGATGGGAACCTAATAAATCTCCTCACATGGCTTTGATTCATCTCGAGATTTTTTTAGCCGCAAAACATCTGGCCCTGGGTCGGTTGATGCCAGCAGCCCTCCCTCCCTCCCTCCCTCCATTATTCCACTCTTTCCAATTCTCCCTCTTGTCACTTCCATGTTCTCATCCATTCTTTTTTTTAAAGCATCAATCTTTGTCACATGCTTCTCTTGTTTCACGCGTAAGCTCCGGATAGACAGGTTTGACGTGTCTCACACACACACACACAGACACACACAGTGTCCTGCTGTTATTATCGAGTACAGTATGTAATTGTCACATGACGCTGTCCCGTGCGTGTACTTTGCCCTCATGGTGCGAGTGATTGGGATCGTCAGTTGCGCGACCGACCGCTAATGGGAGATTACGGATGCTGCCGACTAATACCGCCAACACGGCATGATCAAACCTCTTCAACACGGTGCACTCACTGGCCTCAATATTAGCAAAAAAAAAAGACACAGCAACTACTGTGTGAAATGATAACACTCACTTTGATTGACCGCAAGGTAAGTCGTAAGTCATTTAATCCCCGACGCTTGTACGAGTTTGTTATTGTCTGTGAATCAAACGCTCAAACTATCTTTTCTGCCAAAGTGTCAATCAAAACGCCTTCGTTTTCTCTGCTCGTGGACAACCACACAAATATCTACTAAAAAAAAATTAATGGGATGTATGGAGGGGGGTGCATACTCCGAAAGTGATACACATTATCTTCCAGAGGCGGTGAAGGAAGACAGCTGCACGACTGTACAATGACGGGGCCAAGGTCAGTGGTACGGCAGCTTTATATAGCCCGACATGGGAGGCAGGAAATAGACGTTTAATGTAGGACACACCCTACAGTTAGAGGCAGGTTAACTGCAGGACCAGAGCCATTAGAAGACCACCCAGGATTTGCAAATACAACCCTTGCGGTTCCCGAACTGCCGCGTGCTCCGCCAATCCCGATCACATCTGCTCTTGCATCCCCCCCCCCCATACCCGCTTGCTTGCACGCACGTACACTCAAAACAAATGAAGTGACACAAATGACATCGAGAAAAGCTGGCAACTGCAAAAAAAAAAAAAAGGGGGGGGGGATGCCGAGTGTACATCCGCACGTACTGTACGTCGGCACCCTTGGGCCACCGTCACTCAGCAGCACCTCACTCCACTATCACTGTGTGAAGGGCATCGGGCCCACCTGAGTGGTTTGTGCGTCTATGTGTGGGGGGGTTGTGTGTGTGTGTGTGGCCCCACTGGAGTCTGATAAGGGGAGGCTATGGGAAGCAGAGACTGAAGCCTTGGATAATGGAAAAGCTTATCTGATCGATGGACCAACAAGGAACACTGAACACACACACACACGCAATCGCGAGGCCTTGCGGAAACGGTACAGTTTATTGGTAATAATTACGACCCGCAGGCATCCACCTTTTCCGAGCGCCGCACTTCAAAGTTGTGTCTGGAACCGACGACATCCAGACGCTTGCCGGGGGACGAGTAAAAGAAGACGTGGCGCTGTCTTGTCCTCCATGAAAAAAAAACGCTCGAGGGGGGGTAAGCAAACAAAGCCCGGGCTAAAAATTACACACTCCCGGCGCGTCTCATGTCGTGGCACGCCGGCAGAGCAGAATAGTCGACTGATTGATGGGCTCGCTCCCAGACCGGTGCGGGTGTACAGTATTATCTCAATAATCGCACGATAATGTCTCCCCGGCTGGCCGACCACCCAGCGAGCGACCGGTTTCGTCAGGCCGTGCACGTCGAGGTGTGTCGACGAGGCGGGAGCGGTGGAAACAGCTGACAAAACCCCAATTACTTCGCTGCGCTTTTCTCGCTCTAAATAGACTGCGGATTCATCAGCGCTGGAGTCGCTTTGAATTATGGCTGCCTTTTTTTTTGTTTTGTTTTTTCAGCACAACCGCTGGCTGTGGTGGCTGCCCCGACCAAGGCAAGAATATGGAAAGTAACCCGGTGTTAAACTGTAATATTCGATAGCCGGTAGCACAACAGCCCTGCCACTATCTATTGCTGTGATTTGGATCGTGTGTGTGTGTGTGTTTGCTAGGAGGAGAGTTAGCCGCAGCAAATGTCCACCCACTCCATCCCCAAATAATGCCCGAGTCCAAAACAGCCGCTTCCACTCTTACCCTCGCTCATATATGGGAGTGAACTGGGAATGCTAAGAGGAGGATGAGGGGGGGGGGAGGAGTCAGCATGGAAATAGGGCAAAATGATGGAGGAGGCGTGCAAGTGTGGGAGTGTGATATAAGCGCACACACACACACGCAAAGTCATCTCTTATAGGTCAAGGTACATGCAAATGTAAGCGGCGAGGGGGGGTGAAACGTAACACTGAAATAAAAGAAACAAAGAGCGATGGCCTGCCATCGACCCTTTCGACAAAAACAAGCCGGTCAGACGTGCGGAAAAATAAACAAAATCGGAGGAAATGGCGTCGGGTGAGTTGCGACGGGGCTAAAGCCGGGGTTTTATGATGCTTCTTTTTTTTCTCCATTGCAGGATGCAATTTAAACACACCCCCGGGCGACGGGACTTCATGAATAGGACAGGAAAATCAAGGGGAGGAGAAAAAAGTGGGAGGGGAAATGAGATCGTGGTGAGAGAAAGACGAGAAGGTGTGTAGGGGGGGGGGATAACGGGGAAGACTACAAGCAAGTGAAGTCAGTGCGGCTGTTAAAATGGCGTCTTGTGAGCGTTTAATGAGCATGTTTATCACAAGAGTAATGGCAAGCACTCACCTCTCCTTGGAAGCTCTTGAGCAAAGGGGCGACTTGTTTCCTAAAGTCCTGGGAGGAAAAAAAAAAAAAAAAAGTCAGCCTCTTTGAAATTTAAATTACAATTACAATGGAGTCATAAGAGATGAAAATTCTTCCATGTGCACGCTCACCACAGCCAATCAGGAAAGAGCGCTACACACGTGTGAGAGTGATGAGCATGAGACCAGGTTGGCACCCTGGGGTGCCCTGATGGACCAGGCTTCTCATAAGAGCAGGTGCAGGACCACCTGGGCCACCCAGAGGCGCTACGAGTGCGTGCGAGGCGCTACCATAAGTAGCTAAGTAGGCCTTTCACTTCATGCAAATTGTCTCCATTTGGATTTTTCTTTTTTTTTTTTTATATTTCACTGTACAGCGCCTGCTTTTCATAGCGCTCGAGTCCCATTGCATGACTTTCCGGTGCGAGTCAGCGGTTTCTGATTAGATAGCCAGTGGAGTGGCCGTGTATCAGGGGAACATGCAAATCACCGTGCTGTTAGCCTCCGTGCTAGACCGACTGAACTGGAGCGTACGGTAAAAAAAAGTGCAGCAGAGGAGGACATTTTGTACAGGAACATTTGATTTGCACACACGCTCAATAAAATAAAAAAGTGACTAATGATGATGTGAAGTGGGGCGATAGGGAAACCACGTATCCCAAACTGACCCGGGGAACAGCGTCTGGCCAAATCCTGGGTCGGACCAGACAGGCTGAGGACGGGTCGCGACCTTGCTGACCCGCCTCTATTGTTACCTCATCAGGGGTCGCCGTGGCTGTTTGTCTGGACCAATTCAATATTCCCCTGCCAGGGATAATGACCTTCACCCCACCCCCCCCTTGCCCCCTCCCTCCCTCCCTTTCAAACACACGCAAGATAAGCAGACACAAAACAAACACCCACGCGTAGCAGACGAGAGCGTCTCCTCTCATTTGCGATGGATTCTGATTAGATCCTAATTTCCCTTTTAGAAATCCGCCGCTCGTTCGGTTTGTTTTCAATGACTTTCAACTTCCCGCATACATTATTGACGTACGATAAACCTAGAAAACGTCTGGGTAACGTAATCCGCTCGAGTCGCCCAACTTTCTGCAAATAAACTTCTGATGACCCCCCCCAACTACCCCCCGCCATATTCTTTGAATAAAAGCGCCAGCTGAACAATGGCAGAATAATTGAAACAATAATAACGGATTTAAAAATGAACATTTAATATAACGACTGCTTTTGCCCAACCTTTTCCGGTCCCCTAAACCCCGTTTGGTCATTTCTCCAGCGCGTCGCCCCATTGGCCCCCTCCACTTTCAAAGATTTATGACCATATAACATAACAATGCGCACACACACTGGTCAATCTATGTGTGTGTGTGGAGGAGGAGGAGGCGAAGGAGATGGATGGCTGGTGTGTGAGCTGCCGGCAGACAGCAGACAGGCCAGCCCAAGGAAGCCTCTGGGGAATATGGAACTCCCATTCGCTGTCTGTCTGCCCTGCAGCCAAACACAAAAACGTGTGCGCATGTGCACCCGCAAACACACACACACACACACACACACGAGAGTTTGCTTTACTACCGCCGCCTCTGGCTAGCAATCTTTGGGGCATTTTTACAACCATCACCAACCTTTTATAAAAGGTTGGTAGAGGAGCCTTGACTAACTAAAAGGGGAATTAAGAACAGAATGAATAATTTAGACCACACGCACGCACAAAAATCAGCATGTCAGTCCAAATGAATAATGAAAACTTTGTTTTTTTTTACGCCGCATTTCTTTGCACTACTTTCAAAAATGTTACAAAAGCCGTGTGTGCGTCGCTGCGCAGTTCACGGCGAGTACGGCTCAGCAGACGAGAGACGGTCGACGTGGGCCCCGCTCTCCTGCTCGCTAAATTATGGATCAGAGACGGACTCCCGCTCAGCTTAATGCAGTCTGATCTGATGTGACTGTGATCTACGCTGACTGGTGTGGACCGTAAAGAGCTGACGGGCTGGCTCCGGAACGGGCCGCACAGATGTGAGGGACACAATCGGGGCATTTTTCGGTGTCATCGAACTTTACGAAGCAGCCTTTTTTTTTTTTTTGCCACTCCTTTGCAAGTGTTGTGCCTTTTCGTGGCGTTACAGGCTTGTAATGAATCCTGTGGCTCGACTGGGTCGGCTCAGATTCCTCCTCCGCATACCGGGGAGATGCCAGGGGCCACGCAGACGCCAGAGGAGCCTTCCTAAATCATGGCCTTGTTACACTGATGAATGTCTTTGCCCAGATATCTGCCTCCGTGTGTGAGGGTGTGTGTGTTTATTGTGCGATTGTAAACCCCCCCCCCACCTTAAGCATGTGTGCCTTTCCTTCTGCAACATTTGAAAATGATATTGGAGATGAGTGTGGAGCCTGGAGTTGAATTGGCGGAAACAAAGGAAGCTACAAAATCCAACATCTTGCATCTGGTCTAATTTGGAGACTGAAATTAGGGGCTCAATCAATAAAGGCCAATGCAGATTCCAATGTTTGGCAGAACAAAATTATCCCTTGGACGATTCACGATAAAATGAATAAAATATAGATTTTTTTGGGGTCTCTTAACACTTACAAAATAAATAAATGTTCTGCCTGTAATTCACACAACTGCTGTAGAATTATTTGTATTTGTTTAACAGGAGGGCCTCATTAACTGTCTTATTTTTTGTATGGGTTAAAAAAAAATCGGCAAAAATCATCCGATCTCTGCCAATTTTAGAATAGCTAATATTGGACGATTAAATCGGCCGGCAGATGAATCGGTTGCACTATATTTGAAACAGTTGATGATCAATTAAAAAAAAAAAAAAAAAGACGTCAGCATTTTACCACAAGCATCACTTGACCTAATTTTATCGAGCATCAAAGGAAATTGTGTTTTTTTTTTGTTTTTTTGCAGCGATGGCAATTAGAAGAAAACCAAGGCCGTTGAATGAGAACTCGTATCTCAAAAAATTCTATTCTGGGCGACCTTTGCAGCATGATGTCACCTCATGAATGAAAGCCTGTGTATTTTTGGGGGGCAAAAATGAGTTACACAAGCATTCAAAAATCACTTTCACACAATATGAATAAAGCCACAAAAATAATCCTTACATGACACCTCAAAACGACGAGGCGCACATGCTAACCAGTACCGCTAATCCATTCCAATCCAACATCCCAGCGTCACAGAACAGGTTGTATCCAACTTTTGGAAGGCTCCTCTCCAGTTTCCTCTGGAGGCTCATCTACCGAAGCGGGTTGCGCTCCGAGCTAAAGTCAATAGCGGCAATCTTCACCCCGTGTTAACCATAATAGGCCTGCGATCAACTCCGCCGAGAGTTGACAATTTTCTATCCGCCGTCTACTGCCTTCATCCATAATTCATTGGCCCATCAATAATTCACGGTGGTGACATTAGCAATAATAACACAACAATACTTTTGTTTTCGCGTGTGAAAAAAAAATGTGTTGCCCGGGTAACAGAGATGAAACAAATATTCCCAGGAGGGCAGATGGGAACACAGGAAAGGGGCAGAATTCCCTCTTGATCCCGCTTAGTAGCGTTGTCACACTCTCCGCCTCGCTCCCTCGCTCTTGCGGTCACACACACACACACTCACGGACCGCACTTTCTGCACGCATAAAAAACTAGGTCAGATAATACAAACCCCTGAGGGGTTTTCTGTTTTGTCTCTTTAGGATTTCAGGGAAACTAATGGAGACTATTTTTGGGAGCCAAGCCCGCATCTCGGCGTTTCTTCTCCTCTTCCTCTGCCGCGCTTTCTCTTTAAATCATCACGTTTAGGAAGAAGAGGCAAGAAAGGATGGCCGGCCGACACGAGGACGAGCGCACGCTCACCTCTGGTGTGTTCTTTTTGAACTCGCGGCTAAGGTCGATGAGCTTCTTCCGGGACTGTTCGCTCTCATCCTGTCTGTTGGCGAGCTGTGTGGCGGTGGCGTCGAGTTCTTTCTGCAACACAAAGGCGACAGAATAAAAAAAAAAGCAGCTTTTACGAGGCAGAAGAGGTGAGGAATTGAATCAAAATGATTAGAGCATTTGTTGAAAAACGGCTGGTACGGCTAAATGCGGTTCGTTTGGACAATGGCGCCAAAAATAGGTCATGGGAGTTTATTTTTAAGAGACACGGTAAGCATTTTTCAGCCTTGTCAGTTGGAAAATCATTTCCTGGTCAAATCGGTGAACGGCATTGGTGAGAGCGGAACAACGACCGTGCGTATCCCGCCAGGGGAGAAAGAAAAAAAAAACGCAGTGTAAGCGAACCGACACAATCAAGTGTCATCACTTGCCACTGCGCGAGCTTTTGGCAAAACACTTTTCTCTGCAATTATCGACCCCGCCCGACAGCGGCGCCAATCCGCATGTGCCGCCGTCTTCAACCATCCCGCGTTGTTATTAAGAGTTATTTACGGGCGCTCGTTCCGGATGATGATTCGCTGAGAGCTGACATTAACGAGACGTTGAAGGCCTTATAAAGATCGTATCTTGCCGTGCTCGGATTGTGTTGCTTTTGGATTCTTGCCCTCTGTCACGCTCCCCCCCCCCCCCTCCCTCTCCACTCATCATCCAAACGGCAGTACTCCTCCGTTAAAATTCTTCTCCTCCCCCCCCTCCTCCTCCTCCACGTCCTGTGAGGCCGCCCACCCCTGAGAGTGATTAAACGCTGCTGAAGGGCCGTTATGCTAACTAACACACTAATCATTTAATACACACATTACCACAGGGGCCCTTGTGGCTGCGTCTGCTGACAAGGTCCCAAAACACACTCACGCACACATTGCCCACCTCCCACGATAACACTCAAGAAATAGTGTGATCGAGTACTAATGAGAAGCTTTTCCCTCCCTCCATCAACATGAAGTCAAATTCCCCAAGTGGATGTGATCGTGTTTTATCTACAAACCACGGAGAGAGGAAAAAAAAAAAAAAAGCCCAATAACGGAAGTTGGTCAAGCGTTGCTGTAGCGGTTAATGCAGCAGCAGCACGGGACAAAAAAAAAAAGAGAGGAGGGGGGGGGGAAGAAAAAAAAACTCAATTCGTGCTCTCGTTGCCCGTGGAGCGGCTGATGTAGCAGCCTGTCTGCCCGTGGCCATGGAGCAGCTGCTCTGTGTGTTAGTCAATTCGAGCGTGTGCAGGGGCTTGTATGCCTGATTTAAAAAATAATAATAAAAAAAAAAATTGAGGACTATGATAAATTTTAATCACATTACATGTGATGTCAAAAAAGATGGATGTACTGGTAAAATCGTGCAAAATCAGCAGGAAGATTTTTTTTTTTTGGGGAAGCGATATCTAACAACCAATTGCCGATTAATCGATGCATTGATTAGTCGGTTCAGCCTTCCTAAATATGACACACACAGGTCACTTCAAATTGGTAGCGTAGTGGTTTTCGGTTTAGCGTCAGTTCCCACCACCCCTCTTTGACTGACCCTAAAATATAAAAAAAAAAAAAAAACATGGCTACGTTTCAGTAGAAATCCTAAAAGGCTGACATAAATAGCAACAAGTATTTTGCGTGCAGCACAAGGAGAGCATTTTGAAAATATCGAATCCCTCTGCGAGTATGTTGTGTAAATATTGAACATCCCCGCGACAAAACAAGAAGGCTCCAACGAGAGCGAGACGCTATGAATTGTCAGCAGTGTTGGAATTTGTTATGCTCAGGTTTTTTTTTTTTTTTTTTAACCACAACCACTAAAGATGCAGTTTTACAGAGTATACGAGGGGTGGAGGGGGGGGATCAATCAACAATGAATGCAACGTATTGCATACAAGTGGCGTGGCAAGCAGCGGGGCGTATTTCAGTCAAAGTGAAGTTTGCGGTTTAAAGAAGAACAAATGACGTCAACTGTGGGAAGTTGAGCTAAAGCAGGGCACACGCAGCCCAACACGACAAATTCGGCTCGATCGTTGTTGCTATGCACGTAACCTGTTAAAGACTTCCAATATGGCGCTTATTATGCTCAATACCATATTGGCATGTGAACAGGAATCCATGAAACAGCCTTAAAACAGCTGTTGCCGTGACAACCTGCTTTTCAAAACGGTAAATATTTGTCCATTAGATGAGAGCAAACAACTCATTCACTACCATTGACGGATATAGATGTCAAGGTTTTATTTTAACTGGGCTGTCAGGGAATGAGTTAATTAATTATTCTGTTACATTTTCCAGGTGAATAAGTGATTCTGGCGATGATTATAACCCAAAAAGTAGACTTTAAAATAAATATCTTGAATATAGCCGCCCTTTATCAAACTTGATTTCAAAAGAAGAAGAGTAAAAGTAAGCAAGCACGGAGAAATTTACGGAATCAAACTGGTAGTCCGTATAAAATCATTTACGAGGATCAGTTTCTAGGAAAAACTGAAAATATCACACTTCTGACGCTTCGGTTGTGCTTTGGGGGTCACGTGCGATGCATGACAACCTCTAGCCTGCAAACATCTCGGTTGTTACCAAAAATATTCTGCCCGTTAAGCTAAATAAACACATTGCACATGAAAAGAGGATTGATCGGATTCCAAGTGGGCGAGTAATTATGATCTGGGTTGAAAATGTGTGCGGAGAGGAGGGAAAAAAAAAAAAAAAAAAACAGACCCTCATACATGGTCGGGTTTTGTCTATGCAGCAAAGTCTTTGCCCACATCAGCACACACGGGCAGACTTTACACTCATCTTGCTGATAGAGCGTAACATCCCAAAGTGCACAATTCCCGCTGTTCTTCCACATCACATCTTGGTGACCACGAGGGAGTCGGCACGATACATTGACACACAGAAAAGAAATCGTTTTATTCCATCATCTGTACAAAATCGGTCCCGGGGTGAGTCAATGACCAAAAATGTTTTTTTTTTTTTGTTAATACTGCCAAAACGTATGCGGCGGTGGTAGACAAGCAACATAAATAGTGATGGTAAACATTTTGAAATTCTAAGAGCGATGGCGGGCCAGTCGATAAAGCAACTCGATCTGCGATCACAATGTTACGGCCTAAAAAGACGTAAAGCGTAAAATCGATCCAAATACGAACGTCTTGTATGTTTATGCTGACCTGACAAATAGCCTCGATACGCAAACTCTCATTTCGAAAAACTTTTGAAAACACGGTTTCACTGACAAGTGCGGTGAAGATAAATCAGACCGTAGACGAAGAGCAGAGACAATTATATAATCGTCCAACAATCAAAATTCTAAAACAAGCTCTCGTCTACATTTAATTATAGCCACGAGCGCTACGTCCAAACTACAGTGCAACCGCAACGCCCTAGAAGCCATACACTTTGAAAAAGTGTTTTTCCCGGGGAACAATACGGCTCAGGAAGTTGAACCGCCGTCCTACGTGAAGTCACGAGACTTTTGCGAGAACCAAAACAAAGAAATGACAGACTGAGGTTGCAACTTAATTGATTTCAAATTTGGACTGAAGTTCACATCGGGCTACGGCGGTTCCTGTCCTGGTTCGTTTGGCCGTCCGGTCAGCTGTGAAGACCATCGGAACAGCTTGCCGACATTCCCTAGAGAGACTTCTAACGCCGACTTGGCCGAGTAGCCTCCCCGCCCGCTGCTCGACACGCGTGTGCTCGCACATGAATGCACAGACGAGCCGCCGCGCTAAGTTGGAGCGCCCGGTCCTTCCACTTTCTTTCGACCCTGGCTAGCATGTTTCTGCTAGCATTGACGCTCGAGCCAAAGAGATAGGAGCATCCCTGATCACCATCATGGGTAAATAAATGTTTTTACAGCTCACCATCAGAACAAGGAAGAACATTTCGACGCTCAAAATCACTCCAATTGCCCCGATGAGCCACAAGTGACGATACAGCCAGCCCGATTAATTAAACGGGAGGCGGCCCGATCAGGCGTTTCCGATTATGCCAATCATACTGACGACCGGTGAAATCAGATAAGCAGACGGCTGGCTATCCTTACTTTGTGGAATTTCTCGTGCCCTCATGCTCCAGCGATGCAGAGACAAGATAGGCCTTGGGAATGACAACAAAGTTATTGTTGTGTATACAGTATAAAGTCGATCCGGAGCCTTCTATGGAAACCCAGGAGGGGAGGAGGGGGGGCAGGAGCGAGAGAGAGAGTACAGCAGCCTTCAGATCTCATTCTCCAAAGAGTAATTGGGATTGTAACTGCTCGAAATACTTTGTTTACACCATTTGGCTAGCGAGACGTGCCAAGTCGTCTGCCATGCCAGCTCCGCTCCAAACACAACGTAGGTGCAGCTCGACATTCAGCGCACACTCTACGCATTCATCTCATAAAGTACTGCCTTTGAATTGGAGCCAGCTCGAGAAAAAAAAAAAAAAAAAAAAAGAGACAGACAACACATTCAGTACTTCTCGGTAACACAAACAGCATATTAGTCACACTACAAAGGCGCTTCATATTTGAAGATAAAACATTTGTGTATGTGCTGCATCGTGGGAAGCCCTGGTAGAAGCTGGCGACAGATGTTGAAGAGATGAAGTTCTCCGCGCTTGCCTGTGCACTCGCTAATCTGTCTTTTTTATCGCCGCCGAGTCTGAGGCGGTTATATGGTTATGATGGTAAACAGAAACGACGTCGGCGAAGATTCCTTATCTGGAATCTATAAGGCCTACCTTTCAAAAACAACCCCCCCCCACCCCCTCCATCCGCCACCTGGCAACATTGCGGCTGTTCTGTATGCCGTAGCGACTGTGCGGGGGCGGAGTCGCAAGGTTGGCGGCTCAGTCAGGAACATCAGCCGCGCTGGCTTTGGCGACACGCTACATGAGCACAGATCACAGGCGACGCCCCCTCAAAACACAACAGCGGCGCAGATAAGGGACCGCCATCCTCGCCGCTCGTCTGCCTGCCTACTTACCAGGCGGGAGGGCTTTAAACGCCACGCCGCTTCCACCATAGATCTTTGTCTGCAAATTTCCAAGTCGAGGCCGACGTGAAAATAAATGTTTTGATAATCAACCAGCATGTAAACAAGCTAGCACCTGTGGCTAACGTCGCTTTCTGGACCTGGTTTTGACACCTCAGGACAGTTGTGAAACGGAAGCCCGGGCGATTATTCGATTGGTTCCAAAATCTCCAACATATATTTGCCACCCCCTTCAAGTTTAGTAGAACTTTATAACCTGAAACAATCCCTGAAGTCAACAGTGGTTGGAGTCTAACAAGACGCTTGTATTCTCAGAGCGTTTATCTATTTTTTTTTTTTTTTTAAAAACACAGATCCATATCTGGCAGCAGCGCGTAAGCTGTCAAGACTCACCTCGCCAACGCTGACGGAGGCCTGGATCAAAAGTGGCCTTTTTACACGGCAGCCTCATTTATATTGATCCGTGTTTTTTTTTTTTTCCCTGCTTGTTGTTTTATCTCCCCCAGCATCCCGGCCTTAACTCTCCCGAAGCTCGCTGAGCGCGAGTCATTATTTTGCCTGACCTATTGTCTCGACAAGAGGGGAGCGAGGAGGTTGTGCCTAAATACAAATATAATGAGACTAAGATGCTTTGTGGCATGGAGGAAGCGCAGTTCACTTGCTCTCTTTTTTTTTTTTTTTGCAGAGTTTGAATTCGGCCCGGAGGGCCGTGTCACAAAGGGTGAGTGGAGAAGAAGGGGGTCCGGTGATATGCCGGGGTGTAAAAGGGCAAGATTTTTCATCCTTGCGTTTACAGGGTGGAACGGCTAGGATATTGAGATCCCAGATAGGATCAGAGGGTAGTGAGCTGTTTCAGCCATGATAAAGGCCACGCATTACAAACACGGGGAGGGAGAACGAGAGAGCGAGTATATCACACCTCTCATCCCTGAATTAATGCTTCCATTCTACCAGGAAGCCATTCCGTGCCAGGGAGAGGAGATTGGGGCGGGGATGAGTGCACAGATACGAGCTACAAAAAAAAAAAAAGAATGGAAACGGCGATCTTGAGAGGGATTAATCAAGTCGGGCCGAAGAGCGTAGCTCAGTGGAGACGCCGGGGTCCCAAGGACTGGACCGCACATTTGACACCGATGCTATCCGTTACATGACATCAGATGCACATACAAGTAATCACTGCTGGATAATGATGGGAGTCGGGCCACAAGAAATAATTCCCCCCCTGCGGTGGGTAATAAAGTCAACGAGGGAATAAAAATCAATCAAAGTCTGGATGCTGGATATCCACTCGGGCTGGGAAATAGAGTCAAAAAAGTGGCGAGAACTTGGTGAAGATTAGATCAGTTCGCTGTTCGTTGGACATTTGTGATTTGTTGTTAAGTTCCATTTAAGGAGGGAGGCGTCGCAAGTTTGTTATTTGTTCAGTTGCGAGAGACTTGAATCAAAAACACTCGCGCTCTTTCGCCTAGGGGGGGAAGTTAACTCCTGGCTCTGCATAGCCGTTAAAAATAGCTTTGTTGAAGGCGAAGCTTTTTAAGGATATTAACATTGTCGTATTTGCTAGCAAGCGCTACGATTTTTTAAAAATGATTCTTCCCTACTGTTTGTTTACATTCTCACTCAATGAGGCCACAATAATCATGTTTTTTCTTATTTTCCAAAAGCTTTTTTTTTTAGAAAAAAATAATAATTTAAATAATTTTAATGATTAAAAATATGATTATATAATTGTCAAAAATTATATAAATATAATGAAATAATTTAAATATTTTTATAACAGGGCTGGACTAGCTAACAGGCATACTAGCGGGTAAATGCCTGCTGGGCCGGTCGCTCTGGAGGTGCTACTTCCCCCTCACAATGAGCCAAAACCACCATGGCCAATTTTTTGTGCCAGTTCAGTTACTGTTTAGCAACACAGACCATATTGTATGTGTGCAACAAAAAAAAAAAAAAAAACAACATCCATGTTGCAAGAGGTGAGTTCAAGAGAACAACAAAAACTCACCAGTGTTGTTTTTTTATTTCCCAACACCAATTCGGGCTAGGACAACACATCTAACCAGCTCTTCAAGATGACGGTACAGGCTGTTGATATGGTGAAGCCACTTAACCGAAAACCCGGTTATTATTTTGCTCGCTACAAAGATTGCCGGTGAATAGAAGGGTTAGTGTTCCTATCCGTGTCCGTGCCAAAGACTGTGCAGTCAAAACCAGGTAAAATGGCACCCGGTATTGCGTCATTTAATTGACCAGGGTTGGGCTTTTAACGACATTTCCTTGGGGACATTTGACAATCACTTAAACGTTTTGTTTGTTTGTTTTGACTTTCGGCTGAGTCCGTTTCACTCAGGGGTCGCCTTGCATTTGAATTATTATTTCTAATAACAAGGAAGAATTTCCAAAGATGTTTTTAAATTTGATTACATTCTAGAAAATCTATTCATATGTACATGTGTTTTTTTTTTTCCTCTTTAACTGCTCCGATGCTTCTCCCAATTGAACCTCATCCAAGCCAAACGTCACTTGCCTTAGCTTGCCATTGACAACCCATGATCACGTTAGCATAAATTAAACCCAGCAGTGCCCGAACCTTCATCAAAAGAGCATTTACGCTAACGCTGTCACTGTTTTTTGTTAGCAGGGCCTGGACCTCTGACGAAGTTTGACATTCGTGGTCTACATGATCAGCATCAACAGAGCGTGTCTGCAGGCTAGCTCTTACTCAGCTTTTATGACTTTTCTGCTCCACTCGCATGACTTTAGGCTGAGCAAAAAAAAAAAAACATTGAGCGAGCGAGTCAACCAGCGCAGCAATGATAGAATAATTAGCTTAGTAATAGCCTGTAATTATAATCGGCCTGTGTTGAGAGAATGTTGAAATTGAAGCGGGAAGGATAAAGGAAGTGGAATGGCGTTTAGTGGGAAGTAGACCGACGGGGGCATGTTTAAGAGCTCCGGTTTTCTATTGATTGGTCCAAAGATCAAACAAACCGCTAAAGTAATGGAGGGGGGGGTCGTGAAGGACAGCTAAAAGCTATTTGGAGCCTGGACTGCATAAAAGACTCGACCTGTTCAACACAGCCTACATATCAAACCCATCAACTGGCAATCAATAGACCAAAGCGGTCAAGTCGACAAACCGTCGGCAGACTAAAAAACATGAAACCCGGGGCCCGAGCGTCAGATGATAGGCTCCACTCAGCTTATCCATTACCATCAGATAAAGAGCAGATAAAACACAGAGCCTAATCCTTTCATGTGTCGTGACAGCCACAGCACCCTCCGAGGCATTCCTTCAGTCTGGCTCTCAAATAGTTTTATGGCGGAAGGCGGCCATTCCGCCAGCCAGTCACTCACTCAGGGCTGTTCTGCTCTGTTTGTCTTATTTCACCGTTTACACGCTGTTTTATAGGCAGTTATTACGGTCGCCATGGTGATGCCATACGTTTTTATGGTCTTTCGGTCTCGGGGCAGAGAGTGTAATAAGTAAAGCACACACATAGCCTCACACACACACCAGAAAGAAAAAAAAAGCCTCGGAAAACACACTCCTGCTGTGGAAAGGTCTCCCGTCCGTCCCTCCCTTTCCTCCCTCGCTCGCTCTTTATCAGTCTTCGCAAAATCTGCGCTCCATGTGAAACACGGATTGGCCGACTTGGACTTGTTCTCTCTCTCTGGCGCATCTGGAGTTGATCAGAAGGGCCTCCTGGAAGCGGAGGCCTCTGGGCCTATTAATAACCATACTGCTGAACTCGGGGTCAGACGGCAGTCAGCGGATGGGCCTGTGTCTACTAAGCACACGGTCCCCCCCCTCTTTATTCCCGGCCACTGGGTCCCACTTTCCCTTTCAGGAACAAGGCCTCAGATTGAGCAAAGTCTTGGAAAATACCAAATGCTACACATCCCGTTCAAGCAGATTGTTTGTCCTCGGTCAGATCTCAAGTTCAAGTTCAAGAAGGTTGGAGCTCATCAACGGCAACAGCAGATGGCAAAGTGGTCGTCTGTTTGCTACGACTATCGGGCCAGTCAGACCGTCTGGGTCACGGAGAGGCCGGTGGGGTCAACCCACCCCTGAACCCTGGCTCCGGTCTGACAGCTGCTCGGGTCAAAGGTTCGGCAGGGGTCAAGGCACCGTCTGAGGGCGAGTCTGACAGACGTTTGCGCGTTGGGAGAAGATTTAGCACTTTGGACTGGTGGAAATTTTAATCATAGTAATTGATTTGATTGGGTTCTATTGATCCAACAAAAAAGTGTGTAAAAACTAGTTTCACGGCAAAAGCTGAAACTTAAATTCTTGCCTCAACACCATAAACGGCATGCTCTTTCAAAAGTTCCTGAACGTTTTGGGCCAACCATTGTGAAGCAATCAAAACAATCGCTTATCTTGTGCTTGGCAAAGGTCAATCATTTTGCCCACCCTCAGCTGATTCGACAACAATCGATACACACGAAAAAAAATACGTTTCGCAGCATGAGCCTTTGCAACACTTCAAATAATCAATCAGGCGAACCTACTGTACGGGTTAAGCAGAAATTACGCCGTGCCCAACACACACACACACACACACACCTGCGCACACAGGGTAGTTGAATCATCATGATCGGCGCTAGTTTTGTGCTGAGCCCAGCCAGCAGTCTGTGTTATTTTTAGAAGGCTGACACAGAAGCAGGCCCGTCCATTTACTCTGCAAGCTGGCGGGCGGGCGGGCGAGCGAAGGGGGGGGGGACCATCAGCACTCTGGCTTCTTTTAAACTGACCAAAATGGGCATGAGCTCAACATAAACACCGAGAAGGTGTGTACACGCGCAGAATTGAATTAGCTCACAATGGCAGCCATTACGCTCGCATTAGTTTACAGCTGAGCTCGGGCGTTACAGCGTAACGGTTAATAAGGCTAATTCCCAGCGACCCGATTTTCAATTCATTTTAATCAGTGCGATACGACGTGTTTATCCCAAATCACAAAAGGAGATTTACATGTCATTTCATCTGCTTCTTTCGGCATTATTTCAAGAAAGCGTTTCGACAACGTTAAGCTAACCGCGCTTGGATGAACTGCCATAAAAAAAAAGTGTGACACAAATGGCCGACGAAGACGCCGGGCTAAAGGTTGAAGGCTGCCCGTCCGTGTCCGACGTGAATGATTGCTGGAGCCCGAAGGCCGGCGATGGATCTACCCGTGATTGACATTGAAAACGACACCGCGCGAGCTTTTAGCAGATAGCAAGTCGGATCATAATTCAATCCCGCGACCATCAAAGTGCGCCAATATCATAATTCAAAACTGAGAACCATTAGTCCGCAGCCCACCAATATCATAATTCAATCCCGAGGCCATCAGCCTTTGCCAATATCATAATTCAATATGAGGAGCATTAAGACGCACCAATAGGCCTATTAGAATTCAATACTGGCCGTCAATGATCTAACCGGACAGCGATACCGAGGCTACGGATTGGGATCGGTACGGCGTAAGAGGGAATTTGCCGCCTTATTTAGCTCAGACGGAATGACAAGTACGTGATAAACAAGGCTAAAATAAGGAAGGAGTTCAATCATTGAAGGCCACCGAGGCTTTTGCCGCAAAACACGTCACGCTAGGTTTATGCGCGAGGACACACGAGCGGCGTTTTACATCCAGCCGCGCGCTCGACTTTAGCGTTGGCCGCTCGAGTGTGACCGCCCCGAGTTGGTCTAAATGATCACAATGTGGTACTTTGTGGAAATGGGACTCCATTTCGTTTTCTGCTCCATTGCTTCTGTTTATATTTCCATGTTAACGTCTTTATTTTGGGGCTTGGTAACGTTAAAAAAAAAAAGAGTCACGTGGGTTTTGCCAGAAATCTCCCAACTGATCGAAGGGGTTAAAGCTTAAATTTTCCACTGCTGCTTTCAGACAGCTAAGCAAAGCTGACGTTTCTTCGAGGTTATTTTCACCTCGTATTCCTAAACATACGCCGAGGCGACACGTGGGGAGCAAAATAAGTCGAGCCATTGGGGGAAACAATGGAGCATTGTTTTGTTACATTTCCTTGAAAAACAAGATGTAGCTTTTATGACATTACTTTGCCACTTATCACTTTGGGCCTCCCCCCCGAAAAAAAACAGAAACACCACACAGTTGGTCTTTGTTTTGTTTCTTGTGCTCTTAAAAAAAAATTGTTAAATTGGATTAGATTTAGGAGTGGTTGTAAAAAATAATTAATCATCAGGATCATTTTCATTCTTCCTAATAATGAAAGTTATTTACTCTACATTCATTTTCCAAAAGATGACAAAAACATGTTATTTATAGCATTGCTAAATGGCGGAAATCGATGAGACAACCCAACAAAATAAACAAGTGACACGCATAAACAAATTAAACCTCCCTTCTTCAAAAACGTCCCGAGACATGCTAGCATATTACGAAAGGCCTTACTCCAAAAAAAAGAACAGATGTAAAATAAAAATTCAGACATTTCAGAAAAATAGGCCTCTAAAGGCACAAAACTAAAACCACATCATTAAGATTTTTTTCATTAAAATTCTGTCTATTGAACATTTTAAGCACCATCGAGTCCATCTGTTTCCGCACTTCTGCGCCGAGCCGATTTAGGTTTTTTTTTTTTAAATCTGCACTCAAAAGGCGCTGGTCAAAATTTCCACAGCGCAGTGTGTAAAATGTGCTCGACGGCATTATTAGATTATGACTCAAGTTATTTTGTGTTGGTTAAATTGGCTTAAACTGGGCGTAGCCGACACTCCCCTGGTCGGCGGAAGCTTCCATCTAACCGGCGAGGAAAGCGAAGAGTCTTAAGGTGAGAACGACTTTCGCCGAGGTCTGTCGGACTTCTATCGTATAAACGCTCTCGAGTCAGCCAAGTGGCAGACCTGCCATACACTCGCCCGACCGACCGACTCTCTGACTCATGCTTAGTCGCCAACACCCACCGACGGAGCACACAGTGCAAGCTCAGTCCCGATGCCAGATTTTGTCACTGGGCAAGAGGGCTGCTTGGCTACAGCAAAAAAGCATGACGTGATTGACCCCCTCCCCCAACCGCCACCCTCAACGCTCCCCAGGCCTGTGCAGCAACAGTCGGGGTAAAAATATCCTGGCCGATGCCTTCAGACAACCAGCTCATAAATTAACACTAAAACTTGTGCAGACAACGACAACAGCGGGCCGGCCGGTCGCTGAGAGATTTAAACCGCCGGCGAGTGATCAGCTTACCTTGACTAAATTTACCCGGCCGGCCACAAGCCGGAGAAGAAGAATGAACGACAGATGAGTTTTCAGGCAAGTTACTACGGAGGTGCCCCCAACAAATAGGGACAACGGATGAGAACTCCAAGGCCGGACAATTGATTGTACGCCTTCAATCAAAGCCAAAGTGGAGTTTTTACAAGGGTACTACTAAATTACTTTGACGGTCTGACATCAATCAACAAAAAGGGGGATAACGAAAACTAACTCGGAATGTTCTGAACGGGGCTATTACAGGAAGAGGAATATTTGTCGATTCATCGGGTAAAAATTAATTTTCATGATTTGCCATCTCCGTTCTCTAGCGTCATACCTGTGACATCGGCCTTTTTCAAAAATACGACAGCCGATAAGAGATCAATTTAAAACTGTGTTAACTTGGGGAACTTTTGATTGAAAGTTTCTGTTAACTTCATAAGCAATAGCGACTGCCATGATTAAAAGCGTTCCTGCAAATCTTCAAATTTGTTTTCTAATGACTAAACTTGCTGGAGGAAGCTAGCTAGACAAACAAGATTCATCGACCAACATGAATCCATCCGTTCCACACAACTATAAAAATTATTAAAAATCATTTCATTATCACGGCCACTCTTCAATTTTAGATTGAATGCGGGGAATGTTATCGCAAAATGTTACCCTTTCCTCAAACTTCCCTCCGAAACATTTAAATGAACACAAACAGTAGTAACAAAGTTTCAAACTGTCAGAAATGAAAGCCATTAGGCTAAATAAATGGCACACAGCTCAACTCCTGTCTCCAATTTTCCAAGGTTACGCAGAAAAATCCCACGTCTCATATCTTATTCGGGCTTTGCCAATAATGAAGCGCAATCTCCCCAAGTAAAGACACAATGTTCCCAGCAAACTGCTTGACTGGGTCAAATGAAAAAGAAGGCGAGAGAGGGAGAGGGGGGGGGGGGAGAAACAACAACAATAGGAGCGAAGACTGATGAGCTCTTCTAAAGAAACTCCACTCGGTAATGGACAGACACGGATTAGTCGCTAAAACCTCCTCCATCTGTAATTCACAGTCATCCTGCCGTCATCTCTGAATCACTGATCCATTTTGCAAGTTTGCAAGACCTCACTAAAAGCATCACTGTTGCGCCCATTTGTGTTTCAAGTGGAGCCGAACGAGCGAGGGAGCATAAAGGGAAGGGTAAAATAAAAGCGGGGAGGTGGGAGGGGGGGTAAAAAAAAAAAAAAAAAAAGAAGACAAGTTAACAGCTCGCGACGCTGTTTCAAAGCACTCTGTGTCCTGTAACAAGCACCTAGCCGGGTTCTTCGCGTTGATCAAATAAGATTTTAATGAACATCAGCAGCTGGAGCCTGAGGAATCGACTGCGATGGCTTCAAGCGAATGACGTGAAGGTTGGCGTGGATTTTCATCATCACCGAAAGAAGAACGCCAAAATTGAGACAAAAACATGGACGAGATTGCGAGAAGGGAAAATTACCACCAGCGTGACGTGTCAAAAATAAGTGTTATAAGGGGAGCACCAAAACATTTACAATGTCTCCCCGTCTGACCCTCTACAAATATAAATGTAATAAAGAGAAAAAGCTCCAAATGAAATGAGCAGAATTCATCAATAGATATTAACCTTGATGTATCAAAGAGATTTTTTTTTTTTTGTAAAAATACACATTTGTTAGTCATCCACTCACAACCAAGGTTGTCCTCATATTGTTTATTATCACAAAATAATGGCCAATCTTCTAACAAAGTCCAGCCGGGCCTTGAAGGACAATTTGGACTCGCAAAAAATAAATAAAAGTGCTGTTATAGAACATGTTTTGATGAGTTGTTAGACTAAACTCTTGTAGACAATCTGGCTGTTTTTTTTTTTTTTTTTTAAAGTCCGAATCAGCTAAAGTGGGACAAAAGAGGCTTTTAATAGGACAGCGGTGATATACGTCGCATTCCAGAGAGCTGGGAAGTTGCAAACGTCCCACTTGGAAGTTCCGAGGTTGAAAGTCGACAACAAATGTGTGGTTAGCCTTTATAGGCAAATCCTTTAGTGCTACTTTGCAGTCGATTATGCTGAAAACCACAAAATAAGCCGGCAACAATCTTTGTTTCATCCACCAAAATATTTCACAAAGGCCGAAGATGTGAAATCCATTTTAAGGACTTTGATAAATTGTGAATCGGGTGATGTTTTCGATTTTTTTTTTGTTAGAAACGTCACAGCTATAAATTTATAGGTCAAACTTGAAAACAAAACCTTTCAAATCTCCAGAACCTGATCTGCTAGAAATCTTTTAAATCCGTGCCAAAATACATTTAGGGACACATAAAGCCCTCTGATTAAAATTTGCTCTTTACCAGCGTAATTGTTTCTCCTGCTTTATTCCCGCGGTGAGTGACACGATTGTTTTGTTTTGTTGACGGTAGAGAAAGTAACAAACGGAAATGACGTCATACCTCTGCCCGTTGAGGCGTGTAAACGGGTTCTTCCGATCATTTCCGAAACTCCAATTCTGACCTTAACCCGAATGATAACTCCACGCCAACTCAGTCAGTAATACAAGTTCGCAGGAACAACTTCTAGGAACATTCCAATGCATTTTCCCCGAGTCATAGGTGGAAAAATTCTCCGCACGGCATCATCTACAACAAAGTGCAGGGAAATAGATCGGAATAAAGACTTTCTCCGAGGGCCCCTCTTGGTGGGAGTTAGAGTAAATAAGATGTCATCAATAATAGACAGTGAATGTTCTGAGGAGTTGCGCACACACACACGTACGCACACACACCAGCTCTGACTGATTCCTATCCCGCAGACAGGCCTGCCAAGCGCCAGCCTTTTTGCACACGCTCAGATTCACTGTCCTGACTAATCGCTTGTGATAGGGGCCTTTGCCATAATTACCCAGGGCCTTATCACAAACTTATGCGATGCATTTTTCATGTCCTGGCTGCTGGCGCTGCCTTCACCGTCCATGCTGGCAGTCCATGTACTAGGGGAGGCAAGAGGGAGGGGGGGGGGGAGAAAAAAAAAAAGGACTGATCCCGCACAAATTCACACAGCAGTTCAAACAGGGAGAAATGGGTGAGAGCGGGGTGAAGGGCCAGTGAGGAGAGAGGGGAGGAAAAAATAAAAATGGAGGAGGAGGAGGGGAGGCTGGCAGTGAGAGATTGGATGGCGAACAGGAAGGGGGAGGGAGACAGATAGCGAGGCACATTTTTTTACATAATGCATGAACAAGGGGGCAGGGGTAGGATCAAATAAATAGGAGAAGTGGAGCCTTGATGATGTGGCAGAAGTGCAACACAAAGGCCACCGGGAAGACTTGTTCGCTATCCTTTTGTCTCTCGCTCGCCGTGACCCAAATTAAAGTTTCCATCCCGTGCAAATTTGGGGGGGAGAAAAAAAAAAAAAAAAAAAAAAGAGTGTTTAGCCTAGATAACGCCATCTTATGTTAATGACCGGAGTGAGCTTCTTCGAACAGGCATCAAGTTGAAGTCGCCCAGCGAGGGCACGTTCACGATAAATGCCACCAGGAGGGGGAAGAAGGAGGGGGGGCACACACACACACACACACACACTCATATCCACGCACACAACAGTGCCATTGTCTTGGTGTCTTGTGATAGGTCAAACCGGCTCGCATGTACATACAGGCCGCCGTTCACACGCACTCACTGGGCCCAATATTCAGACTAGGTTCCGCAGGCGCGCGCACGTCGAGATTAGTGGCGCGCGCACGCACGCACTTTTCATATTTCAGGAGTTTATCGTAGGAAGCAAAACATACAATCAAACCGAAACAAGGACACGCTCCTTTCGTGTATGGTGAAGAATTTTAGGACTTACGTTAAAGAAGCACTATTTAAGTGTTGTTTAGTCTGTCTAAAAACAGATCGGCAGTGTGTTAATAGTGGTTACAAAAAAAAAAAAACAGCCAACCAAACCGCCACTTGGCGTCAAACTGCCTCCAAACCGCTAGCCCAAGAGCTCGCTAACATGTCAAGTAAACTTGCTGATTTGCTTGTAAATACCACAAAAGAGTGTTGTCGTGTGTAATGTCCACGTCGGGTATCCCCACAGCGCCGCCGTCTACCGAAAGCCACTTGGTGTACCCCCCCTCCCTCTCCAGCCGAGGTAGCCACCTCGCGGCTAAAGCGACGGGCTAACTACGGCTACTAAAAGTTGAACAACACGCGATAAAAAAGGTGGCCAAGGCGAAAAAGCTTCCCCGCACTGGCCGACATGGTTCGGCGGTGGTGGCTCGGAGGGATTGGAAGGGGGGCTTTGTTATTTTACCGCATCCCGGCGGCGTCGCCCCCGCCGGTAGCCGGTCGCAATGGTCCGATCGATGTGGAATTGAACAAAGAGGATCAATTTCTGATCAGCGAGAGGAGCCACTTTCATCAATGCGAGGGGGAGCTCTCCGGGCTCTCTTCCCCCTCCGTGAACGGGCGAACGAGGCGGCGGCGGAACAAAAACACACACTAAAGCTACCCGGGGGAGAAGCGCGAGACCCCCGCGGAATGGCGGCCGAGATAGCCCAAAGAGAGCGTCCACTGACCTGTAGTTGTTGTAAGTCAAAGCGCTTCCAATATTGAAACATCGATCCTGCATTGGCCGCCATCTTGAGACATATTGAGACAGGAATGAGATGCTGATAGAGCGCGCGGGGGTTGGAGTTCAGTGGAGGGGAGCGGGCGCTAAGAAAACCCGGACTGGAATTACTCCGCGCCTCGCCTGGACTACGGTTGCCGGTGGAACGGAGTCACCCGGCTAGATTGTCGCTTTAATAACGCCATTATAATTGCTTAAATAGCATTTTATCAATACGCGGAATTCACAGGTAAATACCAAATGGGTGTTATATTACCTTTTTTTTACGAGATCAAAATAGTTCCTATCATAGGGACTGTGTTGTGTGTTTTATTAGATTGTCGTCTTATCGTGACAAGGAAAAATCACAAAAACTAAAATATTTCTGGAGGAATTGCCCAATAAAATTTGTTGGATCAGATTAAATCGTGTGGGATTATAATCATTAAAAAAATGCAATGTTGGTGGAAAATGTTGAACGATTTTGAATGATATTGAAAGAAATTGAACGATGTAGAATGGTATTGTGAACAATGTGTGCAAAATGAAAATGAATTATATTGAAAGATATGTAACGAGGTGGATTGATATACAAATATATTAAATGATGTGGAATGATAATGATGAGCAATGTGGTATTTCCAGAATGTTGAAAATTGTTCCCACAGTAAATTGAATGAGCTGAACATTTTTCAGTGGGAATGATAAGAATTTGTTTTGTTGAATTGTTTTTTTATTTTTTGCTTTAGATAAAAAAAGGTGCAATTGTGCTAGAATTTTGGAATGGGAGAACCAATAGACTGCACAACGTGAATCTTTATAATATATTAAAGTTCGATGTGGGAGTAGAAGCACAACAACAAAATGAGGAAAATAAAATATAATAATGTTAATCGCTTCACAATAACGTGTGAATGCTCCAAGCGTTTTCACAATAAATCAAAAATAGCTACTTGAAAGCCAATGAGCTGTTTGGAAAAGTGCCAGTATGTATTTTCTGCTTTTGTTTTGTTCTGCTTTTAGGATAGAAGGACAAAGAGATAGACACAAAGTGTTTATTGCCACTCTCGACTGAAGGTTACTGTCAATCATAACATAAAACAAAGAGGATTACACATGTATTTAAAGTGACCGCATACCTGAATGTTAACATATAATGGCAAACTATAGGCACGCAGGCTAACAATTAGCATCTAAGTACAGATACACTAATGGTGCAGCAACACATGTAGATAGAGTATATGTGTGTTTCTTCAGAGGTGCAAAACGCACAAAACAGTATTCTTTTATTTATATTCATTTCAACATGGAAAGAAGACTCTCAGGTTTCTCATGTGGTCCAGAAATGAAGTTAATTCATATCTCAAGCTATCGTTGCATTTTTAGTCGGGCCTCCCAAATCATAAAACAAAAAAAATAGACAGATATGTAGATAAGTGTGAAGCGTATAATTGACAGTGCTATAAAAATGATACAGTGATATACAACCAATACATACAGTCCGGAAAACCGCCGATATGCATTTTATCAAGCCAAATCCCCTCCGGCCCTCTATATTTTCCTTCATCTCATTTTATGGATAATACTTGCTAGCGGGGT